>NW_011887809.1:508773-544383 GCF_000806365.1 Fopius arisanus | reverse complement strand
CAAATAATATCAATTCACTGACGTCATTAAATTGATAAATATTCATGTTTAAAAAATGAGAGTTGATCCGAAAAAATGATAAATGATTGATTTGCTTATTCATGCTCACGGATTCAGGGAATAAATCTCTGGCTTCCATATTTGACTCATCTTCACGTGAATTGATTCAATTCCATCGAAATCACTTGGTCTCCAATTTAAAAATGAGTCAGTCCAGACCTGACAATAGAAACCATTAATTATTTTCCACCGTACGACCGGAGAACCGGCAAAATGAAGGCTTCAGCCTGTTCTATGAATATTCATAACTGAAATTCGAAAATAAATTCTAATTTCCATTTTGCCACTTTACTCACAATATGCACTCGAGTGTGTAACTCCAATTCGGCCTTTTCCTCGTGCTGGCAAGAATAAGATGAATAGAATAAAAATGAATTCAGTAACCAAATACTAAATCAAGGTCCTGTGATATTTTTTATAAAATCTCTAGTTTTTGGGATCAATCGGTAATTGATGCAACGAGAAATTCCTTACGTAATCTGCAAATACCAGTCGCAGAATCATCTTGAATTCAGTCTTGTTGCCGTGGGGTGCAGGCCTGATGTTGGGATCGTAATCACAGAACAAATGCCTTTTTAATCGGTACTCTGTAGACGAGTCCTCTATTACCTTGCAAAAGGTATCAGATTCATCTGCTAAGGTTGATCTGCTCAGACAGATGGCTATAATAGCAGTCAATTTGAAGAGTGTCATGATGTTGACTATGAAACTGAGGATGTGAGACTGACCAGTGAACTAAAGCATTTGCAAATCTTATCGAACGCCCCTCGAAATTCGATATTCTTCAAATAATAATATTCAACGCCCACTGAAGAAGGCCCTGCACTCCAAAATTATGAAGAATTTTTTACTCCCCTTCGCGATCGATAAATCGTGTCTATAAATCATTAGCTGCAAAGCTTTAATGAATTTTTTCATAGAAAATGGAATGGATGAATGGAATGGATGAAATCCACTGGCGAATATTCCTCGATGGTTTATGAGTTAATTAAAAAGACTTTATTTGCGTCTTCACCTTACACATCCAATCAATTTGTTTTAGATAAAGTACCTATTGACAAATCTCTTTAATTCTAAATTTGGATAAATCCTCAAGTGAGGAGAGCAAGACACATGATAAAATACGTGAAACCAAAGGTGAAGAGTAAAAGCCACCCAATGACAGTGACAACATTCTCCCAGTTGGAGTTTTTCGGTTGAGAATTCACTAGACCACTGTTGTCATCAGCATCATCTTGCAGCAATGCCGATCCTTTAGGATCCATGATATTGATCGTCAGTACTTGTCCAACTTTACTCGTAAGGATGACTGAGACCTGTGAGACCAGCCACACAGGCACTTCTCGTTTCGACTTGAGAAGATTCTGGAGCCAGCAGCTCAATATCAATATCAACGTCGACAGAATGAGAGAGTTGTTGTAGAAAACCACTGAAAAATCCATAACTAATAAACTGAAGGATCCCAAAAAAATTCCAGAAATTCATCATGCTGAATTCAATTCGCATTTTGCCTCCGGGACGTAAACTCACGAATATTTGGGACTGTTCTTCCAGTACTAGGAACTTTCCAATGAAGATTCCGAAGAACCAGCAGATGTCCCAACAGATTTAAACAGCATAATATGAGACGCTCGGTGGATCCCGGTCTCAGCCAGAGAATCGTCATAGTCATCACAGTCAAGACTGAATAAAAAATAATAGCATCTCAAATAAAATTCCCCCCTGACAAGATGTTAAAAAAATAAATACTTATGACTGGAGTGACGAAGACGCTCTTCAACACTGTTTGTGTCCTAGTCAGGAGAACTGACACTGTAAAAATTGGAAAAGTAGCGTTGCCAGATAATTTGGATGTTCGAGTCGTGATATTCATCAATGGGAGAGAGATTTTCCATTGGTCTGTTCCCCGATAACGATCGATAACAAGGCCAGTGTCTTCTCCGAAGGTGATGTCCTGGTCGGAGTGGCCCCATGCACCCAATTGCAAAGTGCAATTATGAGTGTCCCAGGGCCAATAGGTGTAATCAGGAACGCAGGGTACGATGTACGTTATTGATGGAATACATATAATTGCACCATTGTACGCCAGCCTACAGGAGGCATCGGTTACTCTACCGATGTCTTCATCGCTTCTATTATTTAAAAAAATAGGGGATTCCCTCGATAAATGGATTCGAGTCAAGTCGTAACATCGCACAAGTGTCATTTTCTCAATTCTTATTTGATCTGATTAGATTAATCTAATTGATAATTAAGAAAAATACTCAATTAGATTTATCTCAGTTCAGTACTGGAATATTTATATAGAACCGATGTTTAAGAATTGATTGATGCTCACGGGTCCATTGTGTACACCTCTGGGAACCAAATTTCATTTCCTCTCACAGCGATTTCTTTTATTTTATCGCGTTCGTCTGGCTTCCAGGTGAGAAAGGGGTCGATCCAGTGCTGTTTTGCATGAAACGAAATAAATGGACGAATTTTTTCGTGCAATTTGAGAAATTCCTTGATAATAAAAGTGTCGATATGGAAATGAACTGTGCAATCGTGTGTCAAACACTTACGACAATGAGCCAGCTGTGCAGTTTCATACTGGAACTGTGACTCATCTACAGATAAATTGATTTAAAAAAATGAGAAAAAAGAATGAATGATAAGAGGAGGAGGATCAGTTCTACATACGAATTGGACGTATTCTGGAATAACAGTAATGTGAACCTCGGTTGCATTTTTAGATGCGTCTCCAGGTCGGATTTGAGGATCGTAATCGCAGAAGAGGTGCCTTTTGAGTTGGTAAAGAGGTGTATCCTCCTCAATAATTTTGCAGTTGAAATCTTCAAAATAGTCATAGGCAGAGACAAATCGATTGACGTAGATTAGTATGAGGACAATGAGCCTCGATGGAGTCATGATGTTGACTATTTAACTGCGACTAGACAACTGATGTGAGAGTAGGTGGACCGAATCCCTAGTTAACGCCCCTTGATGGATGAAACTTGAGATTCCCGATATGTCTACAGAATAACGCCTCTAACCCGTTATTACCTCTTTTCACCGAGTTCATTATCGAAAATATCGTAATAATTAAACACATAATTAATTAATCGAGTGGTTCGTAGATGAATTCCTATTACCGGTTGTGATCAATTAGAAGATGACGAATGAATGAGAATACTATACACGTGAGACTGTCAATTGCATCCTCACCATATCTATCCAATTAATTGGTTTTAGATAAAATACCTGCAGGCAATTCTCTTTAATTCTAAATTTTGATAAATCCTCAAGTGAGGAGAGCAAGACACATGACAAAATACGTGAAACCAAAAGTGAAGAGTAAGAGCCACCCAATGACTGCGACAACATCCTCCCAGTTGTAGTTTTTCGGTTGTGAATCCAATAGACCACTGTTGTCATCAGCATCATCTTGCAGCAATGCCGATCCTTTGGGATCCATGATATTGATCGACAGTAATTGTCCGACTTTACTCGTAAGGATGACTGAGACATGTGAGACCAGCCACATAGGCACTTCTCGTTTCGACTTGAGAAGTTTCTGGAGCCAACAGCTCAACATCAATACCAACGCCGAGAGGATGAGCGAATTGTTGTAGAATACCACTGAAAAATTGATAATTAAAGAACTGAAATGTCGAGGGAGGACTGAACAAGGCCCTGCGCAGAGGAGCGAGACTAATCTGAACCATTTTAAGTCATCAGTTACTCAAGATTAATGAAGTTAAATTCAATTCGGTAGCGGAGATATAATTAATTACAAGGCAAATGATAAAATTTTGTTCTTGCAAATGGGTCAATCTTGCCTCAATTTTTCAAATGTAAACTCACCGATATTAGGAACGCTTTTCCCCGTACTAGGAACTCTGTAGTGCAGATGCCGAAGAATCAGCAAATGTCCCAAGAGATTCAAACAACATAATATAAGACGCTCGATAGATCCCGGCCTCAGCCACAGAATTGTCAGAGTTACCACAGTCAAGACTGAATAAAAAATAATAGAATTTTAAATAAAATTCAGTCCCGACAAGAAGCCAGAAGAATTAATACTTATGACTGGCGTGACGAAAACACTCTTCAAGGCTGTTTCTGTCCTAGTCAGGAGAACTGACATTGTGAAAGATGGAAAACTAGCATTGCTAGATAATTTTGATTTTTGACTCGTCATTGTCATCATTGGGGGAGAAATCCTCCACTGGTCGGTCCTTCGGTAGTGATCGATTATCAAACCAGATTCATTACCGAAATTTATCTCTTCATCGGAGTAACTCCATGCACCCAATTGCAAGGTGCAGTTGTGGGTGTCCCAGGGCCAGTGGGTGTAATCAGAGACGCATGGCACGATGTAGGAAATTGAGGGAACACAGATTATTTCACCTGTGTACGACAACCGACATTTGGTGTCGGGTATTCTTTTGATATCTTCACCGCTTCTGTTATTCAAAAAATTGTGAATTCTCTTGATAAATCAGTTACTAAATGACAAAGCGTAATTTATTATAAATATTTAAATTGCATATTATTATTGAATTCATCACGCTTTACCACTTTACAACAGAAATATCTCGATAGAATATTTAACTTAGAGTGGATTAATGCTCACGGATCCATTGTGTACACTTCTGGAATCCAAATTTCTTTTCTCCTTAGAAACAAACGTTTTATGTCATCATGTTCCTCCGGTTTCCAAGTAAGAAAAGGGTCGAACCATTCCTGGGTCGTCAAGATAAATTCATTAACTTGATGGATTAAAAAAAAATATTCACTAACAATTCGTGAACACTGATGATAATGAGAGCCGTAATTAATGAGAATGGAGATGCGCTTTATAATTATTGGTGAAAGACTTACGATAAAGAGCCAGCTGTTTATCTTCATTTTGGAATTGTAACTGGTCTATAGCAGACAAATTGATTTTAAAAAATGAGAAGAAAATGAGTGATTAGAAGGGGCGGATCGGTTTTACGTACAAAAAAGACGTTTCGCGGGAAAACTGTGGCCTGGACAACAGTTGCATTTTTTGATCCGTGTCCAGGTCTAATTCCAGGATCGTAATCGCAGAGAAGGTGTTTTTTGAGTTTATAGAGAGGTGTTCCATCGTCGATAATTTTGCAGTTGATTTTCGAATGATGTTCGTCGGTAGATACGAATCCACTGACGTAGATTACTAGGAGGACAATCAGCCTCAATCCACTCATGATGTTAACTAGTTAACTGCGACTAGACAACTGACGTGAGCGTAGGTGTACTAAGGCCGTACCAAATGCCCCTCACATCAAATTGACATTCGCAATGCGCTTTTTAAATTACACCTCTTACACCTCTTACACCTCGCAGAGTTATCTTAAATGCAACAGTTCTTAAAGACACATCATCAATTAATTGAGTGATTTGTAGATGAATTATGACAGGTTGTGATGAATTAGAAGACGACAAATAAATGAAAAAACTATATATTATTTTAGATAAAGTACCTGCAGACAATTCTCTTTAATTTTAACTTTAGATAAATCCTCAAGTGAGGAGAGCAAGACACATGACAAAATATGTGAAACCAAAAGTGAAGAGTAAGAGCCACCCAATGACGGTGACAACATCCTCCCAGTTGTAGTTTTTCGGTTGTGAATCCAATAGGCCACTGTTGTCATCAGCATCATCTTGTAGCAATGCCGATCCTTTGGGATCCATGATATTGATCGACAGTACTTGTCCAACTTTACTCGTAAGGATGACTGAGACCTGTGAGACCAGCCACGCAGGCACTTCTCGTTTCGATTTGAGAAGTTTCTGGAGCCAGCAGCTCAAAATCAATACCAACGACGAGAGAATGAGAGAGTTATTGTAGAATACCACTAAAAATAGATAATTAATGAATAGAAGAATCGAGGGAGGAATTAAACAAGCCCCTGTGGAGAGGAGCGAGGGGAACATGACCATCGAGGTAAACTCACAGATATTAGGAACACTAGTTCCACTGAAAGGAACTCCCCATTGAAGAATCCGAATGATCAGTAAATGGCCGACTAAATTCAAACAGCAAAATACCAGACGCTCAGTGGACCCTGGTCTCAGCCAAAGAATCGTCAAGGTCACCACAGTCAAGACTAAATTAAAAATAATTGCATCTTCAATAAAGTACATCCAACAATTGCAGCAGCAAAGTGACAAAAGAAGACTCAACTCAACTCCTCAGTAAGTCTTCCAGAAATATCTCTGAAACCGAGAGCGATATAAAAATTTTCATAATAACCTTTTCAATAGCTCTCAGTTATCCCTCCAAAAAATGTCCCAATAAAAATTCAATTATCTCTCTTCAAATCAAAGATATTTCCAAAAACTCGACGGATGGGTGAGGGTGGATTCTTTTTTTACCACTCGGCCACAGAATTTTCGGATGAAAAAATAAATGAATAAGTACTTATCACTGGGGAGATAAAGATATTCTTCAATCGGGTCTGGGTCCTGGTCAGTAGTACTGACGCCGTGAAAGTTGGAAATGTGGCGTTGCTTGATAATTTGGATTGCTCGGTCTTTAATCTGTTCACCGGTCGAGATATAATCCACTCGGTGCGATCATGATAGTGATCGATGACGAAGAGAGTATCATTGCTGAACGTTACCTCTTCGTCAGAGTACGCCAATGTACCCAGCCTCAGGGTGCAATTATGCACATCCCATGGCCAGTGAGTGTAATCAGAGACACAGGGCACGTCGTACTTTATTAATGGAACACAAGCTACTTTGCCCGTTGACTTGAGTTTGCAGCTTACATTGCCGATTCCTGATATCGATCCACCTCTCCTGCTTAATTATATTCATCATTCATATAATTAATTAATCAGAATAAATCCTGCAGCCAAATGATCAATCATTAAATTTTTTTTTTGCCTGATCACTTTGTTGCGGAATTAATCGTGGAATTAATGCTCACGGATCCATAGAATAGAAATCGGGTGTCCAAATTTCGTTTTTTCTGATAATTATTGATCCTATATCGTCGTACTCCGCCGGATTCCAAGTTAGGAAGGGATCCTTCCACTCCTAGGTCCACAGGAATGAAGAGAAATGAATCTTTTAATTTTTTCCTGGATAAACACTTATGCTTCACCGAGATGAGTATAAAATAATGTATGAAATACTTACGATTATGATCCAACTGTTTAACTCAACACTAGCTTTCCACTTATTCTGCAAATATACGATAATTAAATCGGTAAACCCCATAAAAAATCGGAGATCAAGAAAACGCGAATTAATTCAAAAGTGAAATCGCAAGGGACAATAATTCGATTCAAAGAATAACCGAGTAATTGAGAAACACCTCTGAATCGAAGAGAGCTAACAAAATTTTGATAAAATTATAAAAAATTCGCTGTCTCCATTAGATTGGTGGATATTTCTCAAAAACGACTAGATCACAAGTCGATTTATGCCGATCGATAGCAAAATCTACATACGAATGTGATGTGTTTCACGATAATAGCAAGATCGATATAGGTGATATTTTTGGAACCGTGTCCAGGTCTGATTCCAGAATCGTAATCACAGAATAGATGTTTTTTGAGTTTGTATAGGGTCGTTCCATCCTGAATTATTTTGCAGTTGAAACTGAAAAGATCCTCATCGGCAGATACAAATCCACTGACGTAAACTACTATGAGAGCAATCAGCCTCAATGCAGTCATGATGTTAACAAGTTAACTGTGACTAGACAACTGATGTGAGCGTAGGTGGACTGACTATCAAATGCCCTCGAATGAAATTTCAGATTGTCGATATATTTATGCAACATACGCCCCTTCCACACCTCGTGTCTTCCCCTCAACTTTATCATCTCGAATACCAAATCGGTTAAATAAACGATCGATAACGAATTTATCCTGAATCCCTCATCACCTTCAGACATTATAAAAATAAAAATCATCTCAAGTCAACTCAGTATTTTCAAAATATTTATTGCAACTTTCTGATTTCAAGTTTAAACTTGAATTACTGTAAGTAATTAGTATTCGTAATGCTTGACTGGATTCTTCGGAGCCATTGGCAGGAGGACAGCGATCAGGATGAAGTAAGTAATGGTGAAGATCACCAGAGCCAACCACTCGAAGACGATAGCGCACTCCTGCCAGGTTTTGTTGGGTTTTGATGGTGACACCTCCGTTTCTCCGTCCTCGAGGGTCACTTCGGACTTTAATGACCCCTCGCTGTTCACAAGGCGACCGATCGGCGAATTGAGGACGGTTGAAGTGAGAATTATCACTGCTGATGGGGCTGGTGTACTCAGAGAGTAAATTTTACGGAGAAAACTGGTTAGCACTAGGATACAGCTGGAGAGGATCAGCGAGACCTCGTAGAAGATCACTGTCAATTTTTTTTTAATCGTTTCATTAATGCTCACCACCGAATTCTTCGATATTGCAATTTAAAGAAAGCGTCAATTGTCAAATTATTTTATTAATCATTATATTTTCGAATTCCAAATTATTATTATTATTATATATTTTTTTTAATGTGATTGATTGATTGGAAATTTCAATTGTCATGATTACTTACGGATTTTGGGAATATTGAGACTAGTAGACGATGGTAAACTCCAATGTAGATCTAGTACGAGTAGAATATGGGCGATGAAGGTCACCCCAGAAATAGCAATCCTCTCCATTGAGCGAGAGTCCAGCCAGAGAATAGTCAGAGTTATCATCAAAATGACTAATCAAGAAGACAAATTGACCAGGAAATGATAATTGAAAAAATAGTTGTGATAAATCAGAAGATAAAAGGAATTACCAACAGCTGGGGCAACAAACGACATGCCCCCCCTCATCGGGTTTCTCGTCAATCCAACATGCAGAAAGAACATATTGTCCCATGATCTCTCATACCTCTCCGAGAAGCTCGTCAAATTGCTCATTTCCACGTCCCACACGCGATTTTCCCGGAGCTCATGCATGTAAATCTTCAGAGAAATCGTTATTGAGACGACGATATAATTGAATCGGTCTTTGAATTAAATTGAGTGAACACTCACGTCTCCAAATGTCAAGTTGACGTTGGAATCGTAATGGATCCAAGAGCCAAAGTGCAGAGTACAATTGTGTTTGTCATACGGCCAATTAGTAAAATCTGTTGGGCAGTGAGTGGTGAAGACTCTGGCCCCAGCACACTGGATCTTTCCATCTGATTGCAGGTAGCAATCCGTCGACGGAAGTCCCGTCTGATCTTTCGAGAAGTCTCCCCTTTTCAATTCATCAAATTAAACGTTCATTCATTCACTTCAATTCAATCTTCATTCTGATCAGCGAAATTCAACACTTTATCTCTTCATTTTTCACTCCAACCGTACTGTACATTATCTCAGACTTAAAATTTTTGCCATTAAATCCCTTTCATTCAATTCATCGACATCTCCCACTCATTAAGCTTAATATAATTAATTAAATAATTACGAATTGAAGACTGTGAAGTCTGGAACCCAAATATCATTACTCTTCACGTAAGTCGAATTAACACCATTGAAATCGGATGGCGTCCACGTGAGATGAATGTCCTGCCAGTTCTGAATAAATAGTCTTGTTATTCCTGAACGAGTGAAACCAGATAATTCAACTCACCATGATCATCCACGTGTGGAAATCCAGTGTCCCAGTATATTCGTTCTGCCAGAAGAAAATGATAAGAGCATGAAGGAAAATAATGGGAATGTCGATGAATTAATGATTGAATATTCACCATTTCCACAGACACGGGGAGCAGCGAGACCTCGATGAAAACCTGTTGATCCTTATTCTTGGTCGGGATGATATCCTTATCATAATCACAGAATAGATGCCTCTTGAGTTTCAGAGCTGGTGATACCGACTCGATTTCCTTGCAGGTGAAATCACCAGAGCAACTTGCCCACAGGCTGATGATCGTGATGATAAATATCACTCCCTTACACATGATTCGATTCGCGTAGCAAATAGCCGACTGGCTGCCGTCATGGAGAACATTGACGCATCTTTTTCAAACGCCCCCCAAATGTAATTTGAGCTTATCAAGCAGTGTCACTTGGTGTCCAGCCCCAAACACTCGTAATCACTCGATAATACCAACAATATCCGCCATTACTCCATAATTCTTTCCCGTAAGCACCTCAGAGCACTAAAGCGAATTGATAAAAACTCAATTCACAAAAATAAATGGAAAAAACCGGATAACCAGCGGCGAATTTCAAATTTCGAGCGATTTCCCGCGTGTGCAGAACTCTCTGTCCCATTGGACGCGCAGGTTCTTCCCAGAATTTTCGGGGCGACAACGGAATCGGGTAAATAACCAGTTTCGATGGCCTGGGGATTTTTTTGTCGGCCAAATGCACTCGGCCATCTAGATTCGTTGAATCTATGGGTGAAAAAAAAATCGCCGGAGCTTGTGGTGGGGAAGAGACGAGGGGGTAATGGGAATCATCTAGCCCGGGGTCTTAACGTACCCCCCCGAAAAATCATATTCACACGTAATACTTAATATCGCTGTTACGTGGTGATTTATTTTGGTCTTGCGTGGGTGGAGGTACAGTGGGGTGGACCGAGTGAAAAAATAACGCCGGTCTCAACTATTTTTGAAAAGCTGATTCAACCACGCCGTCAGAATTCTACAGGGCATTCCTTTTATTCCCGTTTTCACGTCCCCCCATTGAAAAACAAGAGGTTAGTACGCGGAATCATTATTATTTGGTGTACAGTATTTCGGAGCAGCAATTTCGAAAACATTCCCTCACCCGCGGGCTGGGGGCGGTCTATTCGAATCTTTGGTGCTCCGAAAAAAAAATAAACAAACAAAAGTAAAAAAAAAAAAACTGTACTGGCGAGATTATATGAGTTTAATGAATTGGGAGATATTCTAGAAATTGCAGGACTGGTGAAAGGGAAATTCCTGAATCTCACTCTGTCAAACTCGATTTATTGCCGATGAGAGAAGTCATTTTTCAATTGCGTGACAAATGGCATTCATCAATAAATAAATTATGTATGATTGTGGCCATGAAGGGGAGGACATTTATTGTAATCGGTAATGAATATGTGTTCGAATTAAGACGATTGATAAAAAAAATAGAGAAAAGATATTAGAGGAAAAAATCTTGAGATAAGCTAGATGGCGAATCTGAATCAATTACGACTCATTTGAAGACTGGAGAACACGCCCTAATAATTATAAAATGATAAACTTGAAGATCCAGAAAAATGCATTTACAAGCGGAAAAAATCGGTTGTAAAATTCATTCCAGGGTTCACATTTAATTGAAAAACTTTGCAAAAATCGTAACGAGGGGACGCGCTGGTGCCGGGGTTGGGACAATCGGTCGACGGTGGGACACGGGGGGCGAAGGGGGCGATGGCGGGTGTAAGGGGGAAGTTGGGGGAAAAGGGGGGGTGGTAGAAGGGGAAAGCAGTGTCTCCGTAGCTCGTCCACCAGCAAATCGTGTGTCAGACTCGTGGCAGAGGGGTCAGTGCGAGGGAAAGAACGACGAACGATTTAACATTGGGCTCGGCGGGTACGTGATCTTTCTCCACTTTTTGTTTTTTTTTTTTTTAAATTGTCTCAACCCAATCGCCTCGATAGTCCTCCACAATTTTCCCCTCCCATCCAGGGTGGGAAGTGCCCCCTTGTCACGTTACCCAGGATCGTGTGGACCATTCACTGGCATACGTGGATTTAAAGAGACGCCGTAATTTTTTTTTTACATATTTTTTTCAATTCGATTTTTGCATAAATCCATTCACTGGCTATATCACACAATTCGATAATTAATCTGGTAATTACGTTGAGGTATTGTGTCACGGGTGATTTTGGTTTTCCGAAAGGTGAACGAGTTATTGGAGGTGATTTAATTGGAATAAAACACGAGGATGAACGACATGGAAGCCTATGGTGACGGCTACATGGAGCCCGAGGAGGAGTGGGAACGAGAGGGTCTTCTCGATCCTGCATGGGAGAAACAACAGAAAAAAGTGAGTGGAATTTTGAACAATTAGTTGATTTATCCGGTAATGAAATATTACCGAGGGAAATTTAAATGACCTTCACGCACGCGTGCCATTGTTTTTCCACGTTGTCAAAGTGGAAGGGGGAGGGAAACTTGAAACGGTCTTATCAGGAGACCGGTTTGCTAACTATTCAGTGGATCTGTTTATTCATCTTTCTTGAGTGTTATCTTCTTTTGAATTTCCTCGGTATTCATGAAAATTCAGAATTCCTAAATAAATTCGCTCTGATCTCCCTTCGAGGGATTTCATAGCCTCAGAGAGGGATCCAGCTGATTGATGATGATTGGATATTGGGCATTAGAGATTGATGTCGTCTTTGGTATTCATCGGTGTGATGAAATTTTATAAAATAATTTGCGTCAGTGGGGACTTGCGAGGACTCGCTGGGATTTATCTATATTTATTTTTCAGTGATTCAAGATAGTTTCAGGTCAAGAACAGTTGAGGATTTAAATCAGGTGGATGCGTAGGCTGTGGGGCAAGACGATATCTTTTGAATTTTTGGCAAGAGGCGTGTTGAGATGGAAGAGTGAGGAAAACTCAAGTCCGTACGGAACTCACGTATTTTTGGAGCTTCAAGACTAAAATAATTGTGCTCTGAGTCAGATGATTACGTGTCGTTTTGCTTATTGGAGTTTTTACTGCGATTGTTTATTGTTTTCCGCTGTTTTGTTAATGGAGGGTACTATTGTTGACACGAGGATGTGGCAATTGTTGGATTTCCGGGTTGTAGGGCGTTGAATTTCGATGAAATGATCGGATGAGTTTATAAATACATTTGGGATACAAGACGAATGGTATTGGTCGAACTAAAAATAAATAGTTGGGAGGGGGAAGAGGTCGAGGACCCGTGGTTATCACTAAATTGCTGGGGAATCATTCGAGTCTCTGGTCCTTGCTCATTGCCTGGAGTTTCTCAAGGTCAGCCATTTAAATTCACATTTGTTGATGGGGTAATTGGTTGACATTTGTCATTTACCAACCGATGACGTGAGGATCGTTAACCTCTGATCGGGTTTAGGCCAGGCGCCAAACATCGCGGAATTGAAATCGGGTGACCCACAATCAGCATTCTTCAAACTTCTTTTTTAATCCAATCGTAATAAATCGATTGGCCTCAGGGAGAGAGAGAGATAAATTAATGGTTTTTCATCTTCAATAATTTGAGATCGGAGACTGAGATTCAACGGGTTTTTATTCATCTCGTGGGCTCTTTTCATGTCTCCAAATGAGACCTGATTTTCTCAAACCGTTTCAGTGGCTTTGCAGATTTTTATAATCTAGGAAACCTAGTTTCTGTAACGGAGTTGTTCAACTGGGAATTTCTGGTGAAAACATCAGAGTTTAATGGTGACTGGAAAAATTTAGGATCAGATGGGCAATTTTACAATGAACTCAGTCGAGAAGAAAATTGATTTGAGGTGGAAATCGGAGGAAAGGCGGAGTATAATTCAAGGATTGTTTTCTCATCTCAGAAATACCTCCCCAGACCTCACAACGAGACCAATGAATTGCCTGCATTGCACCGCGAATTTCAAAATCGACATTTAACATTTTTATTTAAATCTGCCAATTGATGAGAGTGAAGTATTTTTTCACCGAAGTGTTAATTTCCAAGGACTATCCAAAGCCAGAGATGTTTGGAATATCTCCAATGCCATTTGAACTACTCCCGTATTACCATTGTTACGAGCATTGTTTTATGACCAACGACCAATTAAATTTCTACTCAAGCGCGAGGGCTAGATGTCCTCTCATTGTTTATTAATATAAAATAAAAAATTGAGAATGACTTTTTCGTGGGATTACGTCACAACATCTAAAAGCGATCCCCGATGGCTCACAAAAATATCTGGAGATCTGCTCTCTCTTTTTTCCATCTTTCCGTTGAATCTTCAGATTTGAAAGCTTGCGTAAACAAACGGTTCATCAGTTTCCTGATCGTCGAACAGATTCCTTTTGTCCTGGGGATTTATCCCCGAAACATGTTTAAGATATCTGGTATTCCGCTCTGTTACTCCACCAGTCATTTTTTTTCATTGCTCCACCAGTCTTTTAACATTCTTTTTATTGCAACGTCTGGGTAAGGAAAGGGCGTGTCCAAGAGGTTTTTCGTTTCCGCTCGGAGATTTGGCACGCCGTGCGATTTCTGCGAATTGGAATGGCTCACATTTTTTTTTTTATATATATTTTTGAAAATGTTCTATTTGTTATTGCATCAGCTGACGATTGCGTGGCCGCAATTAGTGATTGTTGTCGCATAGGTTTGCAGGTGACACCAGGAAGTTGAACTCCAGTAACCGATTGGCCTTATTTCAGGCAACTGGTGGTTTTGATGATGAAAAATTATTATACGACTGACACCCTTTTTTGTTATTTATCGGTTACAAGTTCCACCAGACACTGTACCGTTTTACCCAGCTCTCACTGGCTGCTGCGTCATTGGTTCTGTGGCAATTAAGGCCAGATACGAAATTTCTGAATTCTAGAATTCCAGTTTTATTGAATTCATTGGCATCGGTTTAGCCGCATTTGTGTCCTGAACCTTTCAAAAGGAATTTCCAATTATCGGATTGGGATGGAATTTTTTTACACGCGGAATCGGCGCCTCGACCGGAGGTGAGGACTTGCCAACCGCACGAGTGAGAAGACCCCAGGACAATTCGCTATGGACAATAGGATATTATCTTTTTTTCCTGGGGATTTTTATGCTTTCAGCTTGGACGGGGTGGGGAACCTTATAGATGAGAAATTGTGAGAAGACGTGCGGAAAAATCGGTTGGAGGCGACAACATTCGGCAGAACGTGTGTGAAGACGCGCGGGAGGACTTGCAATGTTTTACAAATAGAAACGGTGGAGCCCGTGGTTCTTGTTGAGGTTAGGGTGGGACCACTCATGTCCAATTTTGGATCGGGTGCTTTCAAGACCCGACAGTATTGGGTTTCAGGCTATAGGTGTTCCTTCGTCGAGAGCTACTGCCTCGAGACATTATTGCCGCTAGAACATGATTAATATGTCTTTGAGCTTTTTTCGGTTCCCTCGAAATTTTAAAATATCAGAACTCGTTTTTTAATATCTGCAAGAATACATTTCTGAAAAAAAATCTTTTTGAAACTCACAAATTTACGATTTTTCATTCCTCGATTTTCCTATGGCAAATCAAATGTCGGACTTTTTCAAAAATAAATAAAATTTAAGAAATATATAATGTAATTTGAAAAAAGGATTTTCGTTGGAAATTTGGGTTTTTTCCTTGTGGTTGAAATTTTCGGGGGGGTTTGATTTTGGTTTGGGGTTGGATTTTTTTAATTCTTTGGGAAACCCTTTTTTGAGGTTTCAAACGGGGGCTTGTTTGTTTGAATAGTGTGATTCGGTCTGGGAACGTTGATAATTACATATTACATCACGTTTCGGTGACAGACATCGAGGAGAATTTTTTCGAAAAAAATCTAGTGTTTTATTAGACAAATAACATTGGACTAGATGTTGTCTCGCGCCCCGATAAACGAACCAGGACGCCACACACATATGCACACACAGTGGGAAAGGGATCGGGGTCGTTACTAAAATATACATGCAGCCACATAGGTGGTATTCTCGAAAGAAATACTAGTCCCTGGTTTGACGATATGAATTCCGGGGAATGACAGAATCAGTGGGGTAAGGGGATTGTGCTATCAAGGTTGAGATCTTCATGATCTAACTGCCTTCTACCGTTATCTCTCAGCCATCCCCCCACCAACTGATTCATTTGCCAGATATTCCCAGATTAACATTCCTAATGAATGAACTGTTGGAAAATTACACTTGAAATTCCAAGTGGAAAAATGAGAAATTTCTTACAACAACCACGTGACGGAAAATTTATACTAATTCTTCACCGATGAATCACTTAATTTCCTGAATATTCTTCTCTGCGTTAATCTGGAGAAATTGAATTTTGAATTTGAAATTGGAATTAAAAAATAAATTTACCAGAATTTTCTCGTTTCCGGGAATTTTAAGGAAATGGATTTGTGCGATTTTTTATTTTTACCGCCGAAATCTTAAAAACGTTCTGTCGAAGAGACGATGATTCTGATAAATAAATAATTTGTTAACAGACATTCACAGCATGGTGCAACTCGCACCTGCGAAAAGCAGGAACTGCCATAGAATCGATCGAGGACGACTTCAGGAATGGCCTGAAGCTGATGCTCCTGCTGGAGGTGATATCCGGTGAAACTCTGCCAAGGCCAGATCGTGGCAAGATGCGTTTCCACAAAATTGCTAATGTAAATAAAGCACTGGATTACATCGCGAGCAAGGGAGTGAAACTGGTGTCAATCGGCGCCGAAGGTGAATTAAATCACCAGACAAACATAATAAAGGATTCCTAACTTTTCTAATATTCCGAAATATTAAAAAATAACCATAACTAACGCAACGAATTATTTCAGAAATTGTCGATGGCAATCTGAAAATGACCCTGGGAATGATCTGGACAATTATCCTCCGTTTCGCCATCCAGGACATTTCCGTCGAGGAAATGACTGCCAAAGAGGGTCTCCTCCTCTGGTGTCAGCGTAAAACTGCGCCCTACAAAAACGTCAACGTCCAAAACTTCCACTTGTCCTTCAAGGATGGTCTCGCATTCTGCGCTCTCATCCATCGTCACCGTCCTGATCTCATCGATTACAATAAACTCAGCAAGGATAATCCACTGGAGAATCTCAACACTGCTTTTGACGTCGCTGAGAAGTACCTTGACATCCCCAGGATGTTGGATCCCGACGGTATTAATCAATTATTCCTTTTTCCATGGTATCAATCATCAATAAATTTGAGTAATTGCTCCAGACCAAGAAGACAAATCAAAATTTAAGTTTTGAAAAACATTTTCAATTTATCATTGGACTAGAGTAACTCGGATACTTGCAGATTTTTTTTTAATATCTTTAACTCAGGAATAAATTGACGAATTCATTTCACTTTCGATTCTAATCGACAAAATTCGATAGATCTGATCAACACACCCAAGCCGGACGAAAGAGCGATCATGACTTACGTCTCCTGCTACTACCATGCTTTCCAGGGTGCCCAGCAGGTCAGCGAGTCGAATCGTGTCCTATTTACTGACTCTAACTGTTTTTCGTTTGCAATCGCCCAACTAATTACCAATTGACAATTGACGGTCACTCAATTAATAAAATACTTGTCCCCACAGAGATGTTCTAACAAGGCATGGTGTTAAAGTTTGCTGACTGATTATTTCTAGACATGAGCAACACAGCAAAACCCGATGAACGAGCTGTTATGACCTACGTTTCGTCGTATTATCACTGTTTCAGTGGTGCACAAAAGGTGTGTGTTCAGTGAGTGAGCTTTTAACTAACTCGTTCTGTTCAGGATATCCAAGTGCTTTAATTTATAAAAATTCTCGAATGCTGTCCTAAAATTTTGAATATAAAAATTAAAATTCAATTAAAAAAAACGTACTTGGATGTCCATAAACGAATGGATCAACGTGAGCAGAATTTTGAAACTGGAAGAATATTTTTTTTTTACTGAATCAAATCAGTAGTAAATTTTTCCTCGATGTTTTTTTTTGTGGACGGAAATAAAAGCCAGAAAAAATTACATGAAAAAATTTGGCCATCTCACTCAGATACAGAGATATTTTCCAAAAACGAGTGTTATTTAATGGCTTGACTACTGAATTAATAGGATTGAAGGAGAAATTGAATGATGAATTAAATTCCAGGCTGAGACAGCAGCAAACCGAATTTGCAAGGTTCTCAAGGTGAATCAGGAGAACGAGCGTTTGATGGAAGAGTACGAGCGCCTCGCCTCCGACCTCCTCGAGTGGATCCGAAGGACAATGCCCTGGTTGGCCAGCAGACAAACCGACAATTCCCTCGCCGGATGCCAGAAGAAGCTCGAGGAGTACCGTACTTATCGTCGCAAGCACAAACCACCACGCGTAGAGCAAAAAGCCAAGTTGGAGACGAATTTCAATACCCTCCAGACGAAACTACGACTGAGCAACAGGCCAGCTTACATGCCCACCGAGGGCAAGATGGTATCAGACATCAACAAAGCGTGGAAGGGCCTTGAACTAGCTGAGAAGGCATTCGAGGAGTGGCTGTTGTCTGAGATGATGAGACTCGAGCGTCTCGAGCACTTGGCCCAGAAGTTCAAGCACAAGGCCGACGCCCACGAGGACTGGACTGCTGGCAAGGAGGAGATGCTCACCTCCCAACATTTCAGGCAGTGCAAACTCAACGAGCTCAAGGCCCTGAAGAAGAAGCACGAGGCCTTCGAGTCCGATCTTGCAGCTCATCAAGATCGAGTTGAACAAATTGCTGCTATTGCTCAGGAGCTCAATACTCTTGAGTACCACGACAGTGCATCGGTGAACTCTCGTTGCCAGCGTATCTGCGATCAGTGGGATCGTTTGGGTACCCTAACACAACGCAGACGTCAGGCCCTGGACGAGGCGGAGCGTATTCTCGAAAAAATTGACGTTCTCCATTTGGAGTTTGCGAAACGTGCAGCACCATTTAACAACTGGTTGGACGGTACAAGGGAGGACCTGGTGGACATGTTCATTGTCCACACGATGGAGGAGATTCAGGGGCTTATGGACGCGCATGCAGCCTTCAAGGCGACCCTCGGAGAGGCCGATAAGGAGTACAATTCAATCGTCGGTCTAGTTCGCGAGGTGGAATCGATTGTCAAACAATTCCAGATTCCAGGTGGTCTGGAGAATCCGTACACAACCCTGACAGCCCTGGATCTCACCAAAAAATGGAGTGACGTACGACAACTAGTACCACAACGAGATGGAACACTGCAGGCAGAGCTGAGAAAACAACAGAACAATGAGCTACTCCGAAGGCAATTCGCTGAGAAAGCAAATGCTGTTGGTCCCTGGATCGAACGCCAGTTGGACGCAGTGACGGCTATTGGTATGGGACTGCAGGGTACACTCGAGGATCAGCTACATCGTCTGAAGGAGTACGAACAGGCTGTCTACCAGTACAAGGTTCACCTCGAGGAGCTCGAGAAAATTCACCAGGCTGTCCAGGAGGGAATGATCTTCGAGAATCGTTACACCCAGTACACCATGGAGACACTTCGTGTTGGTTGGGAGCAGCTCCTCACTTCGATAAATCGAAACATCAACGAAGTGGAGAATCAGATTCTCACGCGTGACTCCAAGGGCATCACTCAGGAGCAGCTCAACGAGTTCCGCAGTAGCTTCAATCACTTTGACAAGAATCGAACAGGAAGACTCGCTCCAGATGAATTTAAATCCTGTCTGGTTTCACTGGGGTACTCCATCGGCAAGGACAGACAAGGGGACATTGACTTCCAACGAATTCTCGCTATTGTCGATCCTAACAGCTCTGGTTATGTCCAGTTTGATGCTTTCCTCGACTTCATGACACGTGAATCCACGGACACAGACACCGCTGAACAAGTTATCGACAGTTTCCGCATTCTTGCTGGTGATAAACCGTACATTCTTGCTGATGAATTGAGACGGGAATTGCCACCTGATCAGGCTGAGTATTGCATCCAGAGAATGCCACCTTACAAGGGACCCAATGCACAACCCGGTGCTCTCGATTATCGTTCATTCTCGACTGCTCTTTATGGCGAGTCTGATCTATAAAATTTCGATGGGCTTTTCATTATTGACGGGGACGCGACGATTTAAAACGAGAGGTGAATCATCCTGTGGACGAACAAATGGCGTTTAATCACCACTGGGTGGAATCAGTTGTTTTATTTTTCGGAGGGATTGATATTGCTCGGACACTGGACGATTCATCTCGACTGACGAAATAACGACAGATTGAAAAATGGCTTCCAGATTTAAATATTCATCATTCATTGTTCATGAGAGAAAAGGAAAACATCTATGAAGCATATACGTACGAGTCTTAGTCAATGTAGCGAGTGCTATTGGTACTGAAGTACTGAATTTGCCATATCTATCAGCCAAATATATATATTTTTCTCACATCGGTAAAACCACTGAATCCTCGGGGCTTCCTGAGATTTAAAATTATTTCAAAGGTATTTCGTACACCAATGAAACCTAATAATTGTGAAATCAAAATTGAATCGAGTGAAAATTTTGGGTAAAATATCATGATAGCCCCGTGCTCGAGTGAAAAATAATGCCTATTTTTTTACGACCTGATTAAAAAGACGAACGGCTGTTAGCAACACGAAAGAAACGATTAGATAAGCCGTGCAGCGTAAATGTATTTTGTAAAAGCTATATATCGAGGCGATCTAAGGATGACGCGAAGCAATGCGTCAGTGAGAAATTGACAAAATGATAAAGCAAGAGATAAGCAAAACGAGAGGAGGAATCAATTTTATTTATTTATTTGATTTATTTATTTATCGCGGCGACTGGATGACGACATTACTCGATTATCAGTCGTCACGAGGGAGAAACACTCTTTTTTTTTTCAAGGTATTTATTTTTATAAATATTTTTGAGGCGACGAGCTTTTGATTTTTACCAGAACCGATAACTGTAATAACGAGAGAGTTAATCATTGGAATGAAGTAAACAACAGTTTCATTAAATATTTGTACATCTGTTGCCGTCGATGGACGATTAAAATAGATATGTACGATTCACGTATTCGGGATAATCGATAATCAATGGGTCAAGTGTCATTTTTAGTTTGAATCAATTGTCAAAAGGAGGATAACAGTTTATTTTGTTTGGCTTGAGGCTTCAACGCTTTGTACTATTATTTCTTTATTCGATTTCATCATTGTCCGATGTCACACGATCATTTACACCATTCGATCTCTTCTCTGTTCAATTTCCGGATTATCATAAATGGGAAACGAGAGGTGATCGATATAATTGGAGGATCATGAGAGAGGAGAGAACATTAAAAAAAAAAGTGCTCACGAGTCACCCACACTTCGCATACCGCCACGCACAATTGCATTACTGTCATTTACCTTATTTTACATTATACTTTTATTGTAATTATATTTAAAGAAACACGAAATATATAATTAATTTAAAGAGTGTAACGGAAGTCAGATTTATGTCGATGACAGATTTCATTAATTTCGTTCAACTTCTGCTGGGGAGTGTGAATCAACGTTGAATACTGAATTTATGAGTAAATATGTACTTTTGGAGGAAGAAAATAATGGGAGATACGTCGATGAAATAAAGGAGAGAAAAACAGAGAGTTTTGAGAAATGAGAGTGTTATTTTAATCCAATCTTTTACGCGGATCTCTTCTTTCGCTTGAAAATATTAGACGTTCGCTTTTTTTTCTCAGTGATGATTTCATAACAGTTCGTGATCATCAATCATCAATTTGAATAGTCTCGCTAATTGGTGGAAATTAGTAAACAAAACGAGGCAGCTAATTCGAGCATCTTTTTTTTATCAATTAGAGAATTTCGGATTCAATTCTAGAAAGTAGAATAAAATTCAATAGAATTTGAATTGATTCCATAAATTCGTCCTGAACAAAAAAATATCCGCAGAAAAATTTCGTTCGCCAAATATATTTACTTTCCACCAGTAATTCTGTATAAGTACTTCCATCACACATGGAAATATCACATATATCTTCCTGTGGTTAAATATACCTGAGAGTAGAAATTTTCCTTTTCGCAATGCATGAGTTCAAATTTCCCGATAAACAGAAGAATCTCGACTGAAAATGGTGACGATCAACTTCTCCATCTCCCGCAACTCTCGAATGCAATAAAATAGGAATGTAAGACACACCGAAGGACAAGAGTCATGTGTCAAACGTAAACTACTGCAGTTTTTCCCGAGCACCCGACGGGTCCTCCACCGTTCAAACTCAATCCGTGAGTCACAACCAGAGGAAAAAATAAGAAAAAAAAAAAATAATACTGAACAACTCGCCGGGGTCCGTCATTGGCGGTTGTAAAAATATTAACCGAGGTCGTTGGTATCGGGTCGGAAATTTCGCTGCTCAATTGTCATTAATCCCCCCAAATTGTTCCTGAAGAACTTCGAATTTCTACAAGATTGCCAGAGTGACACAGTAATTATCCGCGATCGCGTGTGCTTACCGATTAAAAAAAATCACAAAATCATTGTGAAAATTTCATTTGCGCAGTTGGGCACAGCCTATCAGGAGTGGATCGTGCGCTCTCCGGATCTCGTGTACATTCCCACTGTTGTATTTTTATCCGGGCAACCGTCAGTGATTATCAGTGTTAAAATCCTCAACAATCACCCAAGACAGTCATAAAAAATCGTTGACAATGTCCTGAGAATTATAAATATATATATTCCTATAATCAACAGTGACTGAATCCTTCTAGAAACGCCTCGAGACATTCGTGCATAAAACAAACGAGTAACTGTCACGTCAGTGATAACCGCCAAATTCGTCAACAATGGAATGATGCAATTGAGATTCCACGATGAATATTAAACGCACAGAGAGCCCCAGGTTCGATGATTGAATACCTCCCGACGTTTTTGACGATAACCTCCAAAGAGCTCTACCTCCTGGTGCTCCAGCAACTGAGAGACCGTTCATCTCGATATATTAATTAGAAATGAGCTACCATGATGAGTACCGTTATCATAATGATACTGCATGGAGAGGGAAACAGGATCCAAACGGTTCAGCGATAATGCAGAGTCTTGATTCGCTCACCAGTATCAACAGGGACATTTATCACTCAGCAAATGGTCCCTCCTCTGGTGTATCACTCCACGGTATTCCCTCCCTCCACGAAGTTCATGATCCCAAAGAGAATATCAATTACAAGAGTTTCTTGCTGATCGATGGTAGAGAGTACCTCAAAGTATCCAGTGTTGAACAATTTATCAAGAATTTGGCTTGTGGTAATGAGGCGAAGGTCAAGGTCGTCTCGATATTTGGGAATACTGGTGATGGAAAGAGTTACGCGTTGAATAAAACATTTTTCGAGGGACACGAGGTCTTCCAAACGTCCAACGAGCAGAACTCCTGTACCCTGGGAGTCTGGGCTGCCTTTGATCACAGTCTCGGGGTCATTTGTCTCGATACCGAGGGACTACTGGGGATCACTGTCCACGAGAATGAACGCACTAGACTTCTGTTGAAGGTCCTTGCTGTATCCGATATCGTTATTTATCGGACTAGGTCCGAGAGACTGCACAGAGATTTATTCACTTTCCTTGGGAGTGCGTCTAGGGCTTATGGGCATCATTTTCATAATGCTCTTCAGGCGATTGGCAGGAGGGAGGGTGTACCTAATAGCTCCAGTGCTCTTGGCCCCAGCATCATCATCTTTCATGAGACCAGACACACCAGACCGCTTACCAATAGTAATTTCATTTTTTTCTCGGCAGTTAGATGTTAATAATAAATTATCAATATCTGTCCGATAAATTTCGGATTAATTGCCTTCGAAAATTCGGGAAAAATTCACGAATATTCATCAGCATTATAATTATTATTTGTGAAGAACATAATTTTTATCAACTACTCATTCCAGACACTGCAGAAAGTGCCGAAGATGTAATCCGCAATCGCTTCGTCCAGATGAGACTCGAGATCGAGGCATTCAGTTCTATAAAATACGTTGGCATCCAAACAAACACCCCACCAACAGACTTCAATTCCCTTCGTCACGCTGTAAAAAGTGAATTGGACAATACAACAGTCAGATCAGCAAGAAAACCCCACCTAGTCTACGGTACCCTAAAGCTCCTCAACGAAAAGTTTTCAGGTGAAATCCAGAGTATCTCGAACGTACTGTTCCCCGACCAGTACTTTACGTGTCCAGTCAAGTGCCTCAGCTGCGACTGCAGATGCAGAAACAGTATGGGTCACTTGAAAGAGGGCAAGCCCCACCTGAGCAACACAAGATGCCGATATCAGCATCAGTACGAAAATCTCGTTTACATCTGCAAGAAGTGTCACACCAATGGGAACGAGGTGATCGTGTCAAGCAGAACGAAAACAACTACCGAGAATGGCTGGTATGGCCTCGCCAAATACGCCTGGTCTGGTTACGTAATTGAGTGTCCAAAGTGCGGAGAAATTTACAGAAGCAGGCAATACTGGTACGGTAACAAGAATCCTGAGGAGGCAGCTGTTAGAACTGAGATAACACACGTGTGGAACGTCACAGCTGTTACAAATCTCAATCAGAATGCAGCGCAGAAGGTGATCGACGGTGTATCGTACATCTCCGAAGCTGTAGCCAATGCCTCACTCCAACCCACCAAAGCCATCACTGCTTGGGTTGCTGATCAGGTGGCACCAAACTACTGGAGACCCAATAACGAGATTAAAAATTGCCACAAGTGTAGGACAACATTCGCACCCTGCGATACAAAGCACCACTGTCGAAGCTGTGGTGAGGGCTTTTGCGCTGAGTGCTCCAGCCACGCCAAGCCTGTTCCCTCCAGGAATTGGTTCAGCCCTGTTCGGGTATGTGATGAGTGCTTTGAGAAGGATGACAATTCCAATGATAGTGAGGAGATCGGGGTTAAAGAGGATGTCAGTGTTAGGAAGGTCTCTGAGCACGTGGTCTCGACACTCAGTGCTGTTGGAACTGTTCTAACTTATTCCAAATGTAAGGTTGTCTTGAAAATTTTTAAGACGTTGGGCCTGAACTTTTAGTAATTCAATATATCTCGGAAAGTAATTTAATGAATTTCTGAAATGATTTCAGCTCTCATTAAAGACACCGTCAGACCAAATTACTGGGTACCTGACGCCGAACTGACGAATTGCTGTGTCTGTGACAATCTATTCTCCGACGTGTTGCCTCTTCATCACTGCAGAGATTGTGGACGTGGTGTCTGTCAGGATTGTTCACAACACCGAAAACCAGTCCCTCGTCGAGGATGGGATAATCCAGTTCGTGTTTGCGATGCGTGCATTAAAATTGACTGAAGTTATTCAATTCGGCTACGTCGCTCTTCGTAGATTTTAGTCAGTTATTGATCCAGGGATATATAGTAAACAATTGTGAATTGTTTCATGTACAGACGTTCAAAATTTTCATGGTTAACTCATCCAAAATTCCTCCATTGACTGATGATCGACGAAATGGATGTTAAGGGCAGTGCCATATCGTCATTTATTTTTATACCCCAGTAGATTGAATATTTTTATCACAACTCAATGCGATGGATATGAACCAAGTGGTTAAACGATATTAATTGCCATCCGAAAGAATTTTTTCGGTGAATATCTCGGAATTGAGAGGAGATCGGGTCTCATTACGATTCCACATCCTCAAAAGTTTTCAATTTTCAAACGCATCTCGTTCTGTCACTTTATTCCAGCGAAATCCCAAACGCAGATCAAATTTATAAAACCGGGAGATATAAATGGGAATGAACCACTAATTTACATGGAAGTGCAAATAATTACACTTATCAAACAGATAATACGAAAGAATGGGCTGTGAATGGATAATCGAACGTGCATTTTTGTTACGATGAAATACAAGAGATAACGGACAACTGTCAGCATTCCTCTGTATGAATTTGTGTTTGGTTTATTTGTAACGGTTTATCAATAAATTGAAAGAAAAAGAATTAATTTCAAAATAATTACTAAAAACTGTAACAACTCAGTCAAATCCCGATTATCACTTTTCCCAGTTAATTCCCCCCACTCTCAAAAATTTCTGGGGCGATTTCAGTCACTCTTGAATAAAAATGAATAATGAATGATCCCGGAGCAATGACATTGCCATTTTGATCTGTAAATCAGTCTCATTTAAAAATTGCCCGCCACGCATCACAAAGTATCTACAATCTGTCATTGGTCCTCGGCCAGTACCTCAAAAACATTTAGAGACCCATAAAAATCCCGCGACCCCCACTCGCTAAAATACCCAACCAACCACAAATCTCAATTATGTTATACCCTGACGTCACAATATGGCGTCCCGATCAGCTGGGTGTTGTGTAGAGTGTGCTTGCAATGCTCGTCTCCGTGAAAATCTCTAAGGACATCGTCTGTCTCGCCCGTTAACACGTAAGTCCGATGGTGCATTGGTGATACGTAATAAATCCCAAAAATAAGTGTCAAGTGTCTTTAAACATTATCTCACGCCCACAATCGACGAATCAACGATTGATATTAAACTGAAGGTGTATAAACGGAAAAACGCCAGTTCATGTGCCCATTTGAATTATCCGATTAATTTATCGGTACCGATCCCCGAGGTACCCTCCAGATGATCGACAAGTTCCCAGAGTTCTGACTCCCCTGTAATAAATCGTGAAATCCCGGTGATTGAATCCAGGTCGACGTGTAAATAAGTGGGACAAGACGAATTCCTCAAAATATGGTTATCCTCACACCTAGAATTACCACGTCAACTACATCCACTTGATCCTGATTTTTTGATTATCAAATTGTCCTCTTGATGGTACCCAGTCGATCCCAAAATGTGAATCTCAACATCGAACGCGTCTTCATCGAAGAAGAAAAAAAAGAATTCCGTGTGCAAGTGATGCCGTGGCCATTTTCATGCTTGCTCGAGTTTCGTAATCATTATCAACTCCATATTTGAATTCAACAAGTAACTCGACGGACTGTTTTGTTTTCCGAATGATTTATCAATTTTTGTTATCGCCAGGGAGTTGGATCCAGTCGTCACTTCAGTGATCCTCCCAAAATCGTCGATAATCCTGTGATTTAATACAATGAAAACAAATCGGATTTCCTCGAAAAAATCCTCTCATACTCCCCGATAATTATAATTAGAAATTCCGAAAAAATCGGTATGATCGTTGATGTTGATTTCAGTTGATTCAAAAAAAATCCGAAAAAAATTCCTAAAAATTCAAAGGTGAACAGTCGTATGTACATTCTGGTGGTGCATTTATCGCATTGTGTGGACGCTAAAAAATTCCTACGCCATCTTTCGTCGCTCTTAAGACGTACATTAATCGGTGCAACGTGGTTAGCTTACTCGATCGAGTGCAACAATGGGCTGGGATTGGCTTCCAAAAAAGAGCACTCAACGCCCACCCCCTGGGCCCATTCGAAACTATCGAGTGTCCCAACGAGTCCAACGATTCGATTGATTCATTTTCCTGGGGAAATCAGTTCAACATTCCGTTCAACATTCGTTAGCCATTTTGTAACGTACATAGAATAAACAAATGACGCAATTGCACACCGGGTTAGTTTCCTAGTAATATGGAGGGGGTGGGTGACGTGAATTTGAATTCACTGGGAAGTCGATTCAAATTTTCGTCCAGGTGTTTTTAAATTTTTTTGTTTTTCTCTTCGGGTCTTTTTATGGAGATTTTTGGAGGTTTGGATTTTTAAGGCATTCATACATGCAGAGTCTGGCATCTCGTGATCACCACGAGGAGGGGAGAATTGTGTTGCTAAGGCACCTCGTGAGCCGGTTGGTGGTGCAGTTGCTTGGCAACAGCATCTCTAGCCGCTCACAACCGCAAATACGACGCTATCATTGACGCCTCCCCCCCACCTACCTCCCCCTTGCATTCAACAAATTACGGGGAAAAATGTTGATAAAGTTGATGAAAATACCTCAGCCCGTCCACTTCATCAATCATAACGACTCCTTGCAAATTTGGGATTTATTTCTGTTGTGAAGTGGTTAAACGACGTTCTCAACTCCTGAGTTTATGGCAGATATCTTCGAAATCGTGAAAAATATCGATATTTTTGTAATAATCTTTTTCGTCGCTCTCAACTGGCTCTACAAAAAAGGTTCTAACAAAAATTTAATTTTCTCCCTCGGTTTCCGAGATATTTCCGATATATTCACCGACCTTACTTCAAATTACTATTTCGTTTTAATACTCCAATACAGATTTTCCCTAATTGAAGGCATGAAAATTCGACGGAAAATAACGAAAAAAAAAAATGGAATATCCGAATTAATTTTGGTGGTATTGAAGGATAGGAAGTTGAGGAAAATTTAGATAAATTGCAGAACAAGACCTTGAAGTAGACAGCGAAACTCCGAGCGGGGTAACGTTACCATGGAAACACGTGCTGACACGCATAAACGAACTTTGCGACTTTTTTTGCTCCTCACCAAAGAGAACAGAACAGAGCGAATCGGGTTGTGCGCGGGTGGGTAAATACCGGGATCGAATTGAGATAAATAATGGAATAGTTGAGGGTATGGATGGGGCAAAATAGTTGATACATTTGGGCTAATGTCCTAAGCCATTACAATCGTCACTGTGGTGCTTCTATTTCCGGCAACGACAAGAGAACTCTTCATCTTTGACTTGTACCTCTCTTTTTCATCCTTCTTTTACTCTTTCATGGGCGCATCGTGCTTATGTATTTTTAGACAGAGACTTTACTCAAATTAGACGTGCGTGCCCAATGAAATTCTAGGTGGTAACCATTTCCTTATTTTATTCCTCTGGGATTTTTTAATGACATCAGTTGCGATGGGTTTCATGAATTATTATTGAGATGAGGATGTTTATGAGGTTTTCTTCGTGGCGAAATGCCATTTAATCGCGGTAAAGAGAATCTCGGTGAAATCACACTTGAATTCGTCTTCAGAGCAAGATAATGAGTCGATTCTGGTTGTCTTGGATTTTATTTCGAATTATTTGGTGATAGAATTGTGGCATTTTCGATGTTCTCGGTGTTCACGGTATTTATCGTTCAGTTATTTTCATTTCTCGTTGCGGGTTTATTACTGCGATAAGGCTTTATCAATATTCCTAATTTATTTTTGGTTTTCTTCGAAGATTCTCGCGATTCCTACGAAATTCGTTCTCATTGCATTTTTCACCTCATTTTATTATTATTTATTTTCCCCAATTTCTCGCAATTTTCCGGAATAATTGAATTGCCAATCAAGTATTATAATGGAATGGAATATTCCGTTTAAAAATAGAAATTTTGGAATTCAGTCCCGAAAATATGGATTTATTAAACAATCTTATTAATTACTGAGGATTGCAGAATTAATTAGAACCTAATTTATCGATATTTAGAGACCGGGGCAACCGGCGACGGGTCACAAGGACATTAAATCCAGGAATAATCGAGGGGAAAAATAATAATAATGGCACCTGATAGGCCCGACAGTTCCGGAATGGAGACCGCTTGCGGTCTGGGTGTGACACGTGTCCTGAACATTGGAGAAGCTGCATTGACATTAAAAGAGGGGGACAATGCCAGTGGTTTTGGCGAGGGAACTAGTCCAGGTGCAACGGTGGATGTCGTCGACGATAATAATCCATCCGGGGCTAAAGGGGCAACCGAGGGTAGTGGTAAACACAGTCAGGATGATGATCTTACGTCGTTAGCATGGCTGCACCAGCAGAATCTTCTCAAAGGTCTCGAGATATCCAGCCCCACGAAAGTTATCAAGGATGAAAATATTTTGAATAACAATAATAATGATGGGGAAAGCGCTGATTTATCTGAGAATACGAATTCTGTATCCAGCTTGGATGATGGATATTACCCAGGTGATTTGAACAATTTTTTTCTTTTCATATTCCTTCGATATTTTTAAGAGATTATTATTCATTTATTATTCCATTAGTTTATCATTATTTACGAGACGAATCGAGAAGAAAACATCTAATTCTGAATGAACAAATCAAATTAACAAATCAATTAATTAATTGTTCGTTAATTTGTATCCCCAGAGAGCAATGGAAAGTCTCCAGTGAATGGAAAGACCCAGAATTATTCGAGTCCAGGGAAAAACTACGAGAAGACAGTGCAGTTGTATTCAGATTCTGTGAAATTGACGTATCCAACTCAACCGAGTAATCAAGCTAAGATATCACTGAACAATAATAATCTGCCGGTGTCGAATCGCAATAAGCATCCAACCCACATACCTTACGATCCTCATTTGCATAGAAACAGCAAACCACCGTATTCATTCTCATGTCTGATATTCATGGCTATCGAGGACAGTCCCGTTAAGGCACTGCCAGTCAAGGAAGTCTACGCTTGGATACTCGATCATTTTCCCTACTTCCGGAATGCACCCACTGGCTGGAAGAATTCGGTCAGACATAATCTAAGTCTCAACAAGTGCTTCAGGAAAGTGGAGAAGGCACCGGTAATTTATGTCACTCTTATTTCTGTGTATTCCTATTATTTTCAACTTTTACTTTGTGAAAACAAAAGTTTCTCGATATTTTTCTGCGAACATGTCAGCTCCCGAGGTATTGGAAGAATTGTGCGGAAAAGAGACATTTAGTTAAAGTCTTCTTTAATGATGGAAATATTTGGAAAATCATTGAATTGTTTTTGATGAAATTTTTAGAACCTGGGGAAGGGGTCGTTGTGGATGGTGGATGACCAATACCGTCCGAATCTTCTGCAAGCTCTCTCCCGGGCGCCTTTTCCTCCGCCAACTGCTCAAAATCTCTCATCCCCGGATAAAATACCGAAGAAAAATACAAATACGAGATTACCAGATCCCGTACTGTTTCCGTATCTATCGAAGAGGCTAGCATCAAGCAACATCACAGACAGTCCAGACCTTGAATTTGACAGCGATGTTGACGCAGCTGCTGTCGCAATGCTCTCGTTTAAACACGGACCAATTATTCTCAACCATAATAAAGGTAACACGATGGAATTTATTATCCGATGGACGATTCGTTATTTGGAATATTTTTTATAGATCGAAAAAGAAAACAAACGATTGAGCCTGAAAAATTGGTGCCTGTTATCACACGGAGTTCGAGTGAGGATCACACGTACAGTTGTATCACTTCTGCCAAAACAGACAGGTGAATAGAAAACGACTTTCGAAAAGAATCCTACAAAATATCGATATTCGTTATCTTTTCAATTATATTTTTCAAACTCTGAGTTTTTTAATTCAAATAAATCAAATTATTTAAATTTGTTCAGTCATTAAATTTAAATAATTACACTTGAACAAATTTGAACGAGCCAAACGATTTATTAAATTTGAAAAAAAAAGTTTATAAAATACAATCGGAATGACATCGAATATCTCTGAGTTAGTACCAATTTTTATTCGTAATTTTGAAAAATTGATAATTGGAAATTCTAATATGGATGTGGATTATAATATGAATTGAAAATTGAAATGAAAGTATTGCCAGCAAAAGCTCGAGCAACTCAGTGGAGGAGTCAGTGAGTGACGTGGACGAGCAACGAAAAATAGCAGAGGGTGCGGACGCCCTGTTGAACCTGGCAAGTGTTGCCCTGTCCCACAACAACACGAGTCCACGTCTGAATCACCACGAGATTAAATCCGTGGCCCTTCTGACTGGCACATCGCCCCCTTCATCACCATCACCACCTCCGAAGACATCGAACCACTCGTCCCCCTCTAAATCAAAGCGACGCACCACCTCGAATGACTACTCGAGTCTTCCTGACAAGAGACGCAGACGCTGGCGAGAATGGGGAGACACCAACAGGTATCTCAAACAAGTCAAGGGTTAGTGATCGTTCATTGTATTGTCAATATTTTTAAATCATCACTCTCCCCTGACACATGTGGCCAAAGTCGTATTTTTCTCGAGAGGCAGAGGGAGATGTAAAGAACTTTTTTAAATTGATTTGAATTAGGAAAAATGGAGAAAAGATTATTTAATTATGCCAAATAATTTGGCAGCACTGAACTAAAAGATGAAAAATAACACAATAAAGAAAATATCGAAATCAATTAGTTTGAGGTACGTCTGGCGTTAATTAATTCAATCTAAAGAGTGAGTTGTAAAATCGAGAATCAACACGTCGAATCGAAAATGCGCCCGATAAATTTAAAAAAACGAGAAGAATAATCGTGAAACGATGAGAGAAAAAAATGAATCTTGTTAGACCTGTTGTGAGGAATTATACATATTAATTCATAGAGAGTTTAACTAATTATAAATAGAGTTCTATATTAGTTTCCCTTCTGTAGATATGTATAGATATATATACAATTGACAAAGAGGAAGAAAATTATAATATTCGAATAGAGAAATTTAAATAATATATTTGAGAAGAAAATAACGACACAAAAATAATAAAAAAAAAATCTATAACGGTAAAATACTGCAGCGAATAATAGCAATTTGCACAGTCCAACGGCGGATGCGAGAGTAAAAGGTGCATGAACGAAATGAAAAATATAATAATGAAACACGATAAAAAGAGTTGTATAATTTTTTGCCTTTTTCTACTTCACTTCGAGCGAGAGCTTTTCCAGTTGAAGAAATTGTAATTCTTAACTGTTGCTGTACAACGTAGAATAGAATAAACTCAGTGGATACGCTCAAAGTAATCGCACCTTGTCACGTATATATTTTTATCAATTCGTTCTATACGATTCAGTAACAGCCGATTATTTCTTTGCATCATTCGAGGAGCGAAATAAAACGTACAATAATCTTGATATCGAGGTAAAATTTGAGTTTGCGAGGGGAATAAAGTGCGAAGACAAGTGATAACAGTGCGATTACTTTCGGGAATAAAAAAAAATGTTGGCTCATCCCAGTTATCTTCTACATGTATTATAGTGATGGTGAGAATGATGAAAATTGTCAGATTTTGAGAAGAGATGTGGTATATTTTTACAGGGCACTGCCCGCGTGATACGAATAAAGCTCTTCCTAACTTGTTCGCTGTGTAGTTTTTAGGGTAATCATGAAATATTAATCGATAAAATGCTCAGCGGGATAAATATGATCATTGCAATGCACGCGAGCACTGTAGAATTTTTAGTCCTATTATTTGTTGTTTTATTAATGTTTTAAATTCACTCCGAGACGTTGACGATAACTTCTTGAACAAGCATAATTATTTTAATGAATTGAAATTCTATTCGTGTCAGTCGTTGAAATGAAATTCAGCAAGTACCACGCAATAACCTCGATAAGAACGAGAAAAATAAACCAAACATCACAACCACTCTTTGAAATAATTTTTACTTTCGTAGAATAAGTCCGTTCGTTGCGGCTGAAGGTTTGTTCTTCCATATAGCTTATTCTAAACTAATTGAGTAGGAATTCACCAGACCCAACGCACTCGGGACTGGTCCACAATGTTTATCACAACTAGGACATGAGTAGAGCTAACAGTTAAGTCAGATGTGGGTGATCTATCACCCAGAGAAATAAGATACAAAATTTTAATAAATAGTGACATAGTCTAATTTAAGACAGAACGAAATACTAAAGCAAAATGAAAATACATGCAATATACCAGTAATATCTGATATCGGATGAAATACTCTAGTCGGCCGGTACTTTTTCAAGTGACTCAATTTGTTGTCCGATGAACCATGAGAAATGTACAGTATGTGGGAGGAGCTATATATATGTATGATAATGAAATCTTGTAGACTCAAATGATCGTTATTTTCTTGATATTTTCAATCAAGTCTTTTGAATATGAGAATATTTCAATCAAGTGACGATTGTACTGTGACTCGCCCGTTATGTTCTATTTTTTACGCTCGACGTAATTTATCAAGAACTTCGGGTGAGCAGGGAATATTTACCCATCCAACAATTGTATGGTAACGAGTTAGTGACGAAAGGGAAAGAATTATGCTGAGAATATCAATATACAGGGGGACATCAGCACAGAAAAATAGTCGATAAAAAAATTCAATTATTTCGAGGGATAGATTATTTCAGTTTTTGATGGACCAATTTTTTTTACATTTCGTCAATGAAAATTTCCTCCACTTGGTTTCTACGATGGAAAACAAGGTACAGCGAAAATAAATATCGAGAGAAAAATCAAAATGAAAAAAGTATTTAATGCAATTAACGCAGAGATCGATAGATTTTTCTGTTAGTTGACGTTTTTTTTTTTGTGGTAGTGGATGGGAAATTGTAAATGTGAAATGAAAATTATTGGTTCAGTCATTTTTCGAGGCATTAATATTGCTATTTTTCATTGTTTATTTATCGATAAAATTTGTAAGATTGATGCTGATGTCACCCTGTATATGAGAGCCATTTACACACCCAGCCACGGACAATCAAAATGCCACATGGTGTTTCATTTGCTTCAGTTGCTATGACATTGTGCCAAACCGAATGATGAAAGCGTTATTGATAATTAGGTAATATGAAAATTTAAGAACGGAAATTATTACGAGAAGATAAACACCAATGCCCCGTTATTTTTAATTTCATCCTGATAATCCTGTAGTGTTGTAGTGAATACATAAGACTATGTATATTGTACAATTTTCTGAAAAATCTATTTTGTTGGCGTAATTATTGGTTAATTACAATTACATTTATTATTGCTATATGATATTTTTAATTTCGAGACGATAGCATTGTAAAATGTTTGTTAAGTTTTTGGCCTTGCTTATATACAACTTTGAGTGTAATATTTTAGGCTGTAATTACAGAAAACAGAACTTTATCTAAACGATACTAAAACATCACTGTATTTATTATTAATTTTTGTAGTTTTTTATTTATTCTCTGTTTACCCTGGGGTTTTATGTGGAATTTTTATTTCTGGAGAGAAATTGAGTTGTCAGTTGACGAAGAAAATTTTTGGAAATTAAATCACTGGGATTTTCAAATATTTCAATGAAGTTATTTTTATTTGGAATTAGAAAGACTCATTCCGATGAAGATCCACACGGGAATATTAATATGACGAAAAATATATTTTAAACAACCTTGAATTCGGTGAATCTAAAAAAAAAGTCCAACGAGAACTACCAACCCCGGGTAATCTGTATTCAACCTGAACATTGAAACCGGCGCCGTCGTCTCCGCGAAGGACGCGGATGTTCCTGCACATCCGATTGGTCCCGCCCCGTCCAATAAAATCCCCCCAAGTCCAATTCCACCCCCGTGCCAAGAAAAACCCAATAATAAAAAACCCCCTATCCAAAAAAGCCTCCACCACCCGGGGGAAAAACCCGACCAAGAAAATCCCCGAAAATTCTACCTCCAAAATCAGTCCCACGTCACGTGGTACTGTGACGTCAGGATAGTTGAGGTACCATAAAAGCTGAAGCTGGGGCCTTCGAGAATAGAAGTCCAAAGGCAAAAGGCAGGGACAGTCGCCTCCCGTGGCGCACCAACGAAACCCGTCAGTCTGCATTCCAGTAAATCCGCTGCCGCCAGACGCCAAAGTCGACGCCACGAGTCCCCATCGAATAATCTCTCATTAATCCCCGATAATTGTCATTTACCCGCAATCTTATCTAGCCAATTACAATCACAACCCCCAAGTGAGAAAATTCCGAGAAAATCCCCTGCACGGAAAAAAAAAATCACGGCGGGGGGACTACGTCGACGAAAATGATTGACGGAAAAAATTGGATTGATCTGTGCATCTGTGCATGAATGCAGCAGTGCAGCAGTGCAGCAGTGCAGAAGTGCAAGAGTGCAGAAGTGCAGGAGTGTAGCAGTCGGAGTGATTTTTTTGTGTTGTTTTTATTTTCTGGTCAAAGGGAATAAACCGAGTGGTTGGACGCAAAAGGGTAAGCTAGGGTTAAATCCCATTTTTATATTCATGGGGGGAGGGGCAAGAGGGGGGCAAGGGGGAC
>NW_011887809.1:504712-506718 GCF_000806365.1 Fopius arisanus | reverse complement strand
TTTCTCGACGAACGCAGAACAGAAACTCCTGAATCATCCCCTCGCAATATTAATAATAATGATGATCATCGATGCAGGTTCTCGTCAAGAGCTTGGAATGCAATTCACTCGTCATCCGCAGCCCTTGGCAGCACCCCTGGGTGACGTTGTGGATTTTGAGTGCAGCCTGGGTCTGGCTGCGGACAAATTCACATGGCGTCATCGTCCCCTGAACTCAAACCAGTGGTTTGCCCTGACAAACTCCACCCCAGGTGTCAAGAAAACATCCAAACTCGTCATCGACTTCAACGATCCCTCGAAATCCGGTGACTACAGATGCATCGCGTATTACGGTGGGTAAACGAATTCCTCCAATTGCCATCACTGTCTGACCTCAATCGATTTATTTCAGGTACAAGTGGTCTAGCCTCGGATCCAGGTCGCCTGAGCCTAGCTAAGATCGACGAATTCACCGACAAATCAAACGTAGAAATAATTGTCCCAGCAGGCAATACAGTCCCTATAACATGTCCCGTTCCCTTCTCATCACCAGATCCAATAGTTCAATTCTACAAAGACAGCGTTCTCATTAAATCCAGAAATCTAGCTGGTGGAAAAACGCTAGTCCTGGAAAATGCTCAACCCATGGACTCTGGGAGTTATCACTGTGTAGCGTACAACGACATCGCTACACAAACAGTGCGGAGTAATCACGAGACAAAATTGATAATTCAAAAAGACGAGAGAGCAATTTCTCCATTTTTTGTCAAACAACCTCAGACTGAGTACAAAGTACTCCGAGGTAGAAACGTCACCCTGGAGTGCTTCGGTGCAGCAAGACCAATTCCAAAGGTCACCTGGTCGAGACTGGTGGGGAGTCTACCCTCGGGCTCTCAATACACATCATCAGGATTAATGCTGACGAATGTTCTTCCCCAGGATCAGGGGGAGTACCACTGCATGTGGACATCAGGTGGTAACAAAATTGAGTCTGTTATTATCCTGAAGGTTGTGGCACCACCGAGAGTCACTAAAGTCCCTAAAGCTTCGACATTTGCTGAGGGTGGTGAATTGGAATTATTCTGCGAGGCAACGGGCCACCCAGAACCAACGATCGAGTGGTTGATCAACGGTGAACCCCTCCAGAGAAGTCCCAATGTCGAGAGCAAAGGATCGAGATTGTTTGTGTCGTCAGTCGAGAAGAAACACGCGGGAATTGTACAATGTGTCGCCAGTAACGAGTATGGATCACACTCTGGCTACAATTTTCTTCGTGTCAATCCTAAACAACATCCTGGAGGCAGTGGAGATCACTCAAAACAGGAGGGACATGGAGTGCCTGGAGGTCTTTACAAACACATAAGAATGGGTGGCAAGAGGAAAAGCAAGGAGGGACATCGAAGGGGAACGGTTATGGTCCCTCCTCATCAGCCCAACGTCACACGACTCTCGGATTTCTCGGTGATGGTTCGTTGGTCTGTTCCGGAGAACACAGGGCTGCCTATTCTGTTCTTCAAGGTTCAGTACAAGGAGTTTGGATCTAAGTCCAGTGGAAAACAGTCCAAGTGGATGACAGCCAATATGGAAATTCCGAATCATGTGAGATCATTCGAGGTGAATGATCTTCAGCCCAACAGTTTTTATCGATTTAGAATAGCTGCGGTGTATTCGAATAATGATAACAAATTGAGTCCCAACTCTGTGAAATTTCATTTGACCAAAGGCGAGGGTTTTGAGTCTAACAAAATGCCCATTCCGTTGCTGACGAATACTGAGGCCCTGGGACCTGACAGGGTTCTCCTCATATGGCAGAATCCGGATAGATCAGTCGATATCGATGGGTTTTATGTGAATCATAGGGCCTCAACAACTGCCGGGGATTACATTAAGACGACTGTCGAAGGGAAAAATTCGACGAATATTACTATCTCGTATCTTCAACCGGATACAACGTATGAGTTCAAGGTTCAGAGTTTTTCGGTTGGGGCTGCTTCGGAATTCTCTAAGATTATCAGGGAGAAGACTCT
>NW_011887809.1:415368-498682 GCF_000806365.1 Fopius arisanus | reverse complement strand
CCTAATCTCATTATGCCTGTAGAGCAGATTGAGGATCCATCAGTGAAGATAAGGCCCCCCTCGAAGCTCATCCAGTTTATCCGGAAGAACGTGAACGTGAAGGAGGCACCTGAGAGTCTGAGAGCTGTGAAAAAATCCCACAAACCCGAGGCGCTGCTGAATATCAAGGACATCAAGTGGTTAAACGAATTTCTCATCGAGTACAGAAAGAAAACAGACACCAAAGTGTACATTCACGAGCTTCTGGAGGGAGCTGATGTAATCCTCCCAGAGCCCAAGGTCACACCAAGAAATCCAGTGCTGGAGGCGAGAATCCAGAAATTGACAGCTCAACAATCAGCCAGGGAGTACGAGGCGATGACCAAAGGAGTGGATCCCATCAGAAAATATTACCCCGAGGACACTATCTCATATCAAAGTAAATATCAGTCGAACTTCCTCAAGTTTTCGATGGAATTCATATCTTTGCAATTCTCCGACAATTTTATGATTTATTTTACCAATTGTTTAATGTTCTATTTGTTGTGTGGATTCATTAAATAAATTATTAACTTTCTTGATTTCAGTGAAGGAAATTAATAAACAACTCATCGCTGTAGCCCAATTCGTCTTCTCTGTGATAGCAGCCTTTGCATTTGGTTTCATAGGACTTGAGCTCATCGTTGGTAGCCTAGATTTTGGTTTCAGATTGCTGTTAGGAATAATCTGCGGCCTCATTGTAGCCCTCGCCGAGATCTACTTCCTCGCGAAGAAATTGAACGAAGACTGCTGGGAGCCCCCACCACCCAGGGTGTTTACAAAATCCCATCAGGAATAATTAATCATTATATCCGAGATAATTTTCATCCAGTGGAATTTCAATTATAGCCAAGCATGAGCCTGTAAATAACTAATATCGTGGGATTGAATATATTCTTCTCAGAAAATATCCATCGTAGTCCCTGGTCTCTTATTTCTTCATTCACAGATAAATAATCACAGATAAATAATAATATATATATGTATTATGTTATTGATTAGAAAATGAAAATTAATTTTCATTACTTCTTCCTTTCCAAACATTAAATTTCAAGTTTTATTGATTTACAGTCTGATATTGTTTTATTTTTTAAGAAATAAATAGTTCACCACATACTCGAGGTATAAATATTTATTATTTATTTGTTAAAAAAGGAGAGAGAATTTTTTATTCATCACGTCAAAAAAAAAAATGCAATTACTCTACTTATCACTTCCACTCTCGTTACTGGAGTCACTCTTATTCGATTCCGAATTTCCGTTCTCCTTGTGATCCTTTTCACTCCCTGAGTCCATCGCCTCGTCCTTGGAGCTGTCAGAACTCGATTCACTGTCACTTTGGCTGTCACTGTCAGAGTCAGTTGAACTCTCCTCAGAGCTAGATCTCTCTGCAGCCTCTTTATCAGCCATCATCTGTTTAAATTGTCTCACTGTTATTTTCCTCGGCATTATTTCCTTGAGGAACTCCAGAGTCTCGTTCGTTTGCACCACCTCCGCCAGGTGTTTGTAATCCAGACTCGAGCTCTTCTTCGACTGCTTGTGGGCCTCCTCTGCCATGAAGTGAACGAACATCTCCTGGAAATTACTCTGGATAAAACCAGTGACCTTGACAATTGAAGGTAGAATAATTGAGGAAAACGACTACTTACAGTTGCTTTTGTAACTAGAAATAATCCATCCTGTCCAATGGACTCTACGTGTGGTGAACTCTTCATAATTGTCTTCACCCTGGACATCGGCAGGCGAAGCTCTTTAATTTTTGGAGCTGGTGATTGCTGGGCCATTATTAAACCTCTCAAGAATCTTTATCCAGGGAAAAACAAATGAAAATTCTGTCAAAACACTTCGATTTAACGCACAAAATGTCAGATGTGTTTGAAGATGTTGAAGAGCCCGCGTTGTGTTTGTTTACGCTTATTTGCAGGTTATGTCAGCATTTTATGACGTCACAGCGTCAACAATCGTTTGAATTAACGCGCGATTTTTTTTTCTTTTAAAAAAATTATTTCAAAAAAAGAAAAACCATTTAAAATTTTAAAAAAAGAGGCCTCGTCATGATTTCTCTTTTTGTTTGTCAGTGTTGGTTTATTATATCCGCTGATTGGTTAAAAAAAAATTTCAGTTCTCAAGAGAATTTGAAATACCAGTTTTTCATAATAAAATCATCTGTTTTATTGAATCCTCAGCTTCGCCTGGGAGTAAATTTTGTGGATAATTTGTTTATTGTAGAAGGAAATAAATTATCCGAGAAAAATAAAAAAGAAACGCTCCCGGGTGGGCTCGAACCACCAACCTTTCGGTTAACAGCCGAACGCGCTAGCCAATTGCGCCACGGAAGCCTTGATGAAAAAGAAATCCAACTCGAATAAGAACCTAGCCTAATTTCACTCCTTTGCCCCTGAATATTTTCTTCCTGTCCAACCAATCATTGATAAAATCACCAATAATTACTCTCAATTATGCCAAGGATCCGGTTTCGATCCGGGGCACCGGCGGTCAAAAATATATAGCGCTCTGATTTCACGGTTTCACTGCCAAGCGGTAGTCCTGTCAAAATGACGACTGGACCAGGGCAGGTTTTTCCCTCAGATGAGGTTTTCCCTCCCTTTCAGCAAATGCGGTGCAGGGGGTTGGGGGGTGTTAAGGGAACAAATCGTAAAAACCCGAAAGGGTATACGAATGAAAGAAAATTTTTTTTTATATTTCTATCTTAACAAATGTTAAAATTCACATATAAAGAGTAAATAATTTCAACTATCTAGGGTGTTGGTGCACCACCTGAAACCTGATCGTCAACCTGAGCGGCAGGAAGACATGAAGAAAGATTTCCATTCGGGATATCCTATAACTCTGACCTTCTCCTCCATTCCGGCGATATTACGAGACCTAGATGATGATCTCCGATAACTAGTTGTCGTTTTGTAAAAATGGATTTTCTGTAATCAATATTGATAACGATTGATATCGATGATGGAGATACTTGATGATCAGTTCAGTAATCCGGGAATTTCTTCGGCGACAACACCCGCGATTTCACGTCCGAAATGCTTTCGACCCATTGAGTTGTGGATTTCATTTTGAAATGGAGAATAAATTCGCTCCAGTGAGTCATTTATCTACTGAACTAAATAATCGCCCTGATTAATTCTGTTATGTACCTTCCAGGGGGATAATGTCTGGTTTAGTAGCCCGTCTAATTCCGGGTTTACCATTCTGGGGGGTAAAGTCTCCGCAATTGATGCCAGGATTATTACAATCCAGGATGACGATGGAAACGTAAGTTCCTGTCTGATTTCATCGGTTAAAGTAGTTTATTCTAATCTTATCAGCTATCGGTTCAGGCGCTTCTCCTATCGCCCTTTCGGATTGAAACATGCGTTAAAAGATCGAGAGGATTAAACCGGAAAGAGAAGAATAATTAATCGCAAAGAAAGGAAACGGATATGGCTTCATCAAATTTGAATGATTCAATTTTCATTTCAACTAGATCGCTGGATCGTATAATTTATTTGTTATAATTGTTATAATTTAAAAAAATGATGCAACATTTCTTTTCTATAGATCGAAATTCTGAGGTGTAAACTTTACAATTTTTTCATTCATACTTCCTATTTATTTTTCGCTGTAAAATTGACGAATATTTATTTGAAAGCGAAAAAGCGGTGAATTTTCTCATTAATTTTTATGTAGTCCAGAAATTCATGAAATACTCGAATGAATTAAATCCCATGACAGATGTTGGCGGTTCCTCGGGATAAAATAATTAAGCACATGCACCCGACATCAATCTCGGGTGTCGAAGACATGATAAAACTAGGAGATCTCCAGGAGTACGCGATCCTGAAGAATCTCCACATCCGCTACAACAGAAACCTGATTTACACCTACACGGGAAGCCTCCTGGTCGCGATAAACCCGTACCAAATTCTGGACATCTACACCCCGAAGGAGATATCGCTGTACAGAGGTAAGAAGATAGGGGACGAGCCACCCCACATCTTCGCCGTCGGCGACAACTGTTTCACGGAGATGAAGAGAGCCAGAAGGAACCAGTGCATCGTAATCAGCGGTGAAAGCGGTGCCGGGAAGACCGAGAGCACGAAATTAATTCTCCAGTACTTAGCGGCAATCAGCGGTGAGCATTCCTGGATAGAGCAGCAGATCCTGGAGGCGAATCCCATCCTGGAGGCATTTGGAAATGCCAAAACCGTTCGCAACGACAATTCCTCGAGATTCGGAAAATACATCGACGTGAATTTCAATAAATCCGGATCAATCGAGGGTGCGAGGATCGAGCAGTATCTCCTGGAGAAGTGTAGACTGGTGCATCAGTCCGAGGGGGAGAGGAACTATCACATCTTCTATTCGATCCTCGCAGGACTCTCCAAAGAGGAGAAGAAGAGATTGGGTTTGAACGACGGAGGGTACAGATACCTCTGCGGATCTTCAGAGTGCAGAGGACGAAATGATGGGAAGGAGTTCGCTGACGTTCGAGCAGCGATGAGGATCCTGAATTTCTCCGAGGAAGATTTTCACAGGATCATTGAGCTCCTGTCCTCCATCCTCCACCTGGGTAATTTCAATTACAAATCGTCAGTCGTGTCCAACCTGGACAGCTGTGATATCCAGGAGGACGCAGGTGTCAAGACAACTGCTGAAATCCTGGGGGTCAGCGTCAAAGCCCTGAAGGAGGCCCTCACCAGGCGGACTATCTTCGCCAATGGGGAGAGAGTCGTCAGTTATTTGTCTAGGGCACAAGCCGTCGCGGTTAGGGACGCCTTCGTCAAGGCTGTCTATGGCCAGCTGTTCGTCATGATCGTTGAGAAGATAAATCTGACGATTTTTAAACCTAAAACAACCACCAGGAACTCCATTGGCGTACTCGATATCTTCGGGTTCGAAAATTTTTATCACAACAGCTTTGAACAGCTCTGCATCAATTACGCTAATGAACATCTCCAGCAATTTTTTGTAAGACACATTTTCAAGATCGAGCAGGAGTATTATAATGAGGAGGGGATATCCTGGAGGCATATCGATTTCAAGGACAATCAGGGGGTTCTGGATTTGATTGGAATTAAACAGCTAAACGTTATGGCTCTCATTGATGAGGAGAGCAAATTCCCCAAGGGCACTGATCTCTCACTTTTGGCCAAGTCTCATCAAATCCATTCTGCTAATGACAATTACGTTAAACCCAAATCGGATCTGGTGCAGGCGTTTGGCATTCGACATTTTGCTGGGGCTGTTGATTACGAAATTGGGGGGTTCCTGGAGAAGAATAGGGATACATTCTCTGTGGATTTGAAACAATTGATTGGAATATCTTTGAATAAGTTTCTGAGGGGAATATTCCCGGAGGAGATGTTGTCAGTTGACGGAAAAAAACGCTCGCCCTCGTTGTCGTCTGGTTTTCGATTGTCCCTGGATCAATTGATGAGGACTCTGGAGAGCTGCAATCCTTTCTTCGTGAGGTGCATCAAACCGAATGACCAGCAAAGACCTGGGGCTTTCGATCGTGATCTCTGCTGTCGACAGCTGAGGTATTCTGGAATGATGGAGACTGCCAGCATCAGGAGAGCTGGATACCCCATTCGTTATAGTTATCAGGAGTTCATTGAGAGATTCAGGGCTTTAATCAGGGGAAAAGCCCCAAAGGATCAGAGAACAGCCGCGGAGATGATCTGTAAGAGTGTCTTGGGGGAGGCTAATCTCGATTATCAAATTGGAAGGACGAGGGTTTTTCTGAAGGAGGAGCAGGATTTTATCCTGGAGAGGGAACGCGAGCTCGTCATCGCCAGGAGTATTGTCAGAATACAGAGGAATGTGAGGAGATGGATCGCACAGACGAGATATCTGAAGATGAAGAAGTCAGTGTTGATTATTCAACGAGTGTGGAGAGGTCATGGCCCTCGGAAGAAGTATCTGAAGATAAAACTGGGGTATCAGAGGCTGCAGGCCTGCACCAGATCACGTATCAATACTCACGAGTTTCGCAAGAAGCGAAAAATCATTGTGGCACTCCAGGCATTGGGTCGTGGCTATCTTGTACGCGATCTGCATAAAAAAAAGGCCCAATGGCGAGAGCAGAGGCTCAAGGAGATTAAAAAGCTCCAGGTGGACGAGGAGAAACGATTGAAATCGAGTGGCAAGTCCGACTGGAAGACAATTGCTGATAAAAATCATGAGAATCGACTTCGGGAATTGCGAGAGTCACTGCTGCAATTTAGAAATGGAGCACCATCTCCAGCGAAGGAGTCAGAGACCAACATCGATACTATCTTCGAATTTCTGAAGGAGGAACCACCCGCACCAGGAGTCAAGGAATTGCCTGCAGATATGTACGCTGACATTCCTGGAAAGTCCCAAAAACCAGAAGATTCCACGAGTGTCTTGGAACTCCCTCAAGAAACAGATGAGTCCGAAGACCTCTCTGCTTTCCACTTCAGTAAATTCGCTGCCACTTACTTCACAGCGAACGTCGCACCCCAGTACTCAAGACGTGCCTTGAAGCAATCATTACTCGATCTGCCACTGGCCTCAGATCAATTATCAGCCCAGGCATTGTGGATGACAATCCTGAGGTTCATGGGGGATCTCTCGGAGCCGAGGAATCCGATAGACATCCCCGAGAGAAAAACCGTCATGTCGACAGTCACGGAAACCCTCTCGAAGGCCTTCGCGAGGACGAAAGACTACCAAAACCTAATGAACGACAATAAAAATCAGAATCATCTAGTTCGAATGACCCTGAAACGCCAGAATAAACTCCACGATCACATCAGACGAGGAATCCTCGAGGATGAGTTCGTAAACGAGAGCTACGGCGATTGGCTTCATACCCGAAGTTCAAATCTGGAGAAACTGCACTTTGTGATTGGCCACGGAATCCTGCGTCCTGAACTCCGAGACGAGATTTACTGTCAGATAGTGAAGCAACTGACGAATAATCCCACCAAGGCGTCTCACGCCAGGGGGTGGATCCTCTTGTCGCTGTGTCTGGGCTGTTTCTCACCCTCTGAACGCTTTATCTATTACCTCCGAGCTTTCATACGCTCAGGCCCTCCAGGATACGCCCCCTATTGTCACAAGAGGCTCATCCGGACGTACAAGAATGGCTCAAGGACACAGCCTCCGAGCTGGCTGGAGCTCCAGGCGACGAAGAACAAGAGTCCGATTCGCCTGGAGGTGACATTCATGGATGGAACATCTAAGACTGTTGAAGTTGATTCTGCGAGTACCGCCCAGGAGGTCGTGGAGGCCCTCGCCAGGAGCATTGAACTCCGAGATATCTTTGGATTCTCTGTGTTCATCACAGTGTATGATAAAGTGCTGTCCCTTGGGGCTGGGAGGGATCACGTGTTCGATGCTATTTGTCAGTGTGAGCAGTATGCGAGGGAACAGGGACAATCTGAAAGATCAGCTCCCTGGCGACTGTTCTTACGGAAGGAGATATTTTCTCCGTGGCACGACCCCACCCTCGATAGCATCGCCACGAATCTCATCTACCATCAGATCACCAGGGGTATCAGGCAGGGAGAGTACAGATGCAGCAGTGAAGGTGATATCGCCATGATGGTGGCACAGCAACTGTACATCGACCACCAGAAACGCATGACGAGGGACACCCTGAGGAGTGTTATGCCCCTGTACATTCCCGCTCATCTTCTCCAGGGGGTGGTTAAGGAGGCGCTGAAAAAATGGGAGATAATTATACTCACAGTCTACGAGAAGAACATAAACCTGATGGAAGGTGCCCCAGCGAGCAAAGCCAAGGAGGACATCGTGATGTTCGCGAAGATCACTTGGCCCATCCTCTTCTCGAGGTTCTATGAGACCTTGAAGACGTCTGGTCCCGAGTTACCCACGAACAACGTGATAATCGCTGTGAACTGGACTGGCATTTACTTCATTGACGACCAGGAGCAAATGTTACTGGAGATGGCTTTCCCAGAAGTCGCGGAGGTCACCGTCCAAAATTTTCACGAGAACGCTTCCAAGAACCTCGTGATAACGACAGTGCAGAGGGATGAGTGGGTGTTCCAGACATTTGATGCTGAGGATTTGGCGTCACTCATTAATTTCCTGGTGGATGGTCTGAAGGAGCAATCAACTTGGGTGGTCGCCACCCAGGAGTACATGAACAACGTGACAGCAGCTCCAGGGGAGACGTACTTGTCCCTTCGACGAGGTGATATGGTTAAATTAATCGGTTGCAAGGGCCAATCGATACTGACATCTCAGTGGGGATATGGCGAAAGGTCTGATGGGTCTCAGGGTGAATTTCCTTCGGAGTGCGTCTACGTGATTCCAACAGTTGGAAAACCCTCGCAATCTATCATCGATATCTTCCGGACTGATTACACGACGAAAAATACTCTAGCTCGTAGGAGAATCGATAAGAGCAATCAGTCACGCTCTTATTCGTTGAGGAAATTCGCTCAGGAGCACTTCAGACAGAGTTTCAATGTGACCATCTCCAAGGCATCGACGATATCCTCAGCGAAAGGAACAGTCTCGGAGACTCTGTTTAAACACACTAGGACACCGATGAAGGCCGCCCTTCTGGCTCGAGTCTGCGAGGATCGGGAATTGTCTCAGCTCGCTGTCACCATCTTCACGAATATCCTGAGGTACATGGGGGATCTTCCCAGTAATCGTCAGCGATTGGGGACGGAGTACACGGATTTGATATTTACACCTGCTTTGGAGCATTCTCATCTTCGAGACGAGGTCTACTGCCAGATTATTCGTCAATTGATGGAGAATAAAATTCGATTGAGTGAGGAGAGGGGCTGGGAGCTCATGTGGCTGGCCACTGGAGTCATGTCGTGCTCTACGAATGTGCAGAAGGAAGTCGTGATGTTCCTGGGGTCTTCTGGCACCCCCATTGCTGTCGACTGCTTGAACAGATTAAACAGGACGTCGAAGTATGGAAATAGAAAGTATTCTCCGTATATTCTTGAGGTGGAGTCAATCAGGTTCAAGAGTCTCCAAATATTCCACAAAATTTATTTCCCTAATGATGTCGATGAGGCCTTTGAGGTACACTCCTCCACGAAATCCGGGGATCTCTGTCAGAAAATTGCGGATAGGCTGCAGCTGAGGAACTGCGATGGTTTCAGTCTCTTCGTTAAAATATCTGACAAGGTGTTCTCGGTTCCCCATGAATATTTCTTCTTTGATTTTATTCATGAGCTGATGGAGTGGATGAAGAAGTCTAGACCCACCAAGGCAGGTGTCACGCAGGTTCAGTACCAGATATTCTTCATGAAGAAGTTGTGGGTGGGGTGCTATCCAGGGCGCGACCCCAATGCTGACGAGGTATTCTACTTCCATCAGGAATTACCGAAGTACTTGAGGGGATATCACAATTGCAGTAAACAGGATGCCATTAAACTCGCTGCTCTCATTTATCGGAGCAAATTCGGAAATGTCAAGGACGAGCTGGCACGTGTACCTGATAAACTCAAGGAATACGTTCCTGCGGACCTGGTGCATGTTTACAGATCCAGTGACTGGAAGAAACACATCTCCTCGGCATTTAAGGAACAGACAGGTAAATATTCAATTTGAGATGCTTCAATAATCTGTGATAACATTATCAAGAATAAATGAACAACTCCATTATTTATTTACTAGAATTGATCGTGAAAATAGAAAAAATATAGAGTGCATGTGATAAAAAAATTTCGACTCCATGAAGAAAATAAAAATAAATTTGAAAAAATGGAGTAGATAATGTCAATTGAATGGAAATAATTTCGTTGTGATTTCAATTAGGAATGACTCAGTACGACGCAAAACTGCAATTCCTCCAGCACATCTACCAATGGCCGACCTTTGGCTCTGCATTTTTCGAAGTAAAGCAATCGACGGAATCGAGTTTCCCCGAATTTTTGATAATAGCAATAAACAAAAACGGTGTAAGTGCCATTCACCCCCAGACAAAAGAAATCCTTGGAATGTGGAGTTTCACGGAGCTGTCAAACTGGTCCTCCGGAAATACCTATTTCCACCTGACGATAGGAAACTTCATGAAAAGCCAAAAGATCCTCTTCGAGACAGCTCAAGGGTACAAGATGGACGATCTAATATCATCCTACATCAACCACCTCAAGTCAACAATGGAAATAAAGGAATCAGAGAGATTGTAATTAAACTCAAAATTCAGGATTTATTTGTCTTAATACTGACGCATGAGTAGATTATGAATTATGAGCATGAATTGCATGAATTATAAATACTATAAATACGTAGATTAAAAATTCTCTTCATCAATTTCGTAATTATACTTGATTGCACCGAGTACGTCTCGTACGCCCTGTCGAAGAAGCTGGAGTTGTGATTGAGGATTTGAACGACTTCCGCAGGGACAGGAAATTTTCAAGTCCCCTAGCTGGTGCTGGTGGTAACAACCAAAGAGAACATTAGATCAATTTGGGATACGAAATGTTCCCATCAGTCGTTACCTACCCCAATTGATCATCTCTTCCGATGACGTCAATCATTTAAGCTCAGATGACAGTGATCTGTTGTTTATTTCATACCTTCGGGGAAGTCCGGATGGCTGTGCGCTAAAAATACACGAGCAAATTATACCTCTTCCTCAATTAGAACGAAATTAAATCAATTGTCCAATTGTCGAGAATTCAAATGAACTGACGCACTTCTCGGTATCGCATAATCGGAGTCAGAAGTTCTTCTTAAAAAGCTTACCCGCGGCGTTAATTCCACAAGTAATCTCGAGAAACTAGTGTCAGATGACCAGTCGCTTCCCTTTATAAACCACAGGATGACGTACAACTGTCATCGGTGATAAACCGAATGAGAATATAAAGAATAATGAGATGAAATTAATTGAACGTCGTACGATTCGCGGTGATAACCCTGTGGAGAATTTTTTTTACGAATCTACGTTTCGATTATTTCCGTTTTTTAATTCATGTACTTAAATTGTGCAAATCTACATAATTTATTAACACTCTCGGTTGTGGTATATTAGTCTATGATATTGAGAATAAAATATTCGGAAGAAAAGTATTGAGCGAAAAAAAAATCATTAAATCGTTGAACGAAAGAGAATTTCATTAAATGTGCAAAATCGGTTTGCAGTTTTAATTAGTTATTGAACTTAATTAGAATCGATGGGGAGGCAGTAATTGCCAAGGTCTTTGGTTCAATAATCCCGAAGAAACAAATGCGAACAAACTGACATACGTATTGGGGAAAATCTCGTGATAACCCCGTCACCAAGGAGCCTGATTATTCTTAATATAGAATCAACCCGCAGGTCAATAATTATAAATTAGAGGAAGCCCTCGGCTGGATGTTTATTATTTTCATCGTGTCCTCTCCGGGTTTCTTCCTTTCACTATTTTTTCACGTGTCCGGGAATCCGGAGATAATTCGGTGATAAGAGCGGCTTTTGTTGAGAGAAAGGCATTGGCTTTTCCCCTTGTCTTATCCGAGTTCATTTAATTTAAATTTATTCATGTCAATTAGTTTTTTTAATGAATATTTCAACAGAAGCAACAGGAAATAAATAAAAAGTTCAATTAATATTCAATAAAATTGGCTAGCGAATGCGTTAGATTTTGCAGTAAAAAATATTTCAGTTAAAAAAATTAATTGAAATATTTGTGGAATTCGAATTCAAGTTCAAACGCAAGTGAATAATTCGTCGCTAATTTATCCGTTTGTTTTTCCAACGGAAATGTTGGTAGGGGGAGAATAACAAAATTGATAAGACCTTTCGTTTTTTATTAATCATTATATATTTCCACACAAAATAACTTTAACAAAATCGAAAGCAATGATTAAAGAATTATTACTTAAGAAATATCTTTGGGAATTAGTTCTTGTACTTTTAATCAAAATTCAATTCAAACATTAAATCCACCTACAGCAATTAAAATTATGAATGAGTACAAAAATTCCGATGATTTTTCTGAATCTCTAATTCACTCATAAAGTAATTAATTCAGATAATTGAGGGTTCATTTGGATATAAAAAAAATTCTACTTTGCGGAGTTGCCAGGATAAATGATCTGAGCTGTTTGAATAAAAAAAAAATCCAGAGACAAATGAATTTGACAAATTCATTTGAACAATTTTTATCCGTCGGTTTTCGAAATGATAAGAGGGAGAACAAACTAATAAGATAACATACAAAAACATTAATTAATACGTTAGACATGATATCTATATTATCAACTATTAAAACTGCTTACAGGAATAAACGGCACGTACGAAAATTATCCCGGATCAATGATCGAGATCTAAGGAATCTGATAAATCTCCGGGAGTTGATTTTTGTACTTGCCATTCAAATTTCCACACAGACCGGCAATATTTCCCTGAAGTTTACGATCAATCATAACCGTGACGCTGTTCAACGATTGGAATATCGTGATTGGAACGTCGTTAATTTGAACAGCAGTAATTCCGCCATAATTAGTTAATTTAAACACCCAAGGCCATTGATCCCGAGGAACGAACGTTCCATTGATCAACTCGTTGACAGCAAAATCCTCGTTATTGATTTTAATCGAGTAATCGTTACGATTCGGTGAGAATTCAACGAGATGCTCTCCGAAGAACAGTTTGAGTCCCATGATATTGTTAACACTCTTAACAAATACCGCGAAGGATTGGGAGTACTTGTCGCCGATAGCGAGTGTCCATTCATCAGACATCGAGTGAGAAATTTCTCCACCGTCGGATGTCAGGACAACTTCTGGATACAAAGAGCATAATCTGATGGCGTTACTCCTGTAGTTCGTGATGAAAGTGAAAGGGAATCGAGTGTTGTCCAGAGGACTTATCCACAGATGTTTATCAGGATCGGGTCCGAAGCCCTGATGACGTGGTGGATCACGTTCCATTCCAAGCCAAGACTTTTCAGATACCTCAGCTCCAACGATATCCCATCCCTGATCAGGTGTAGCAACAGACATATTCATGCTATCCAAATTCATGGGGAACTTGATGGTCATCCTCATGGTCCCCAGATCAGTGTGCTCGGAGGTGTACATCAGGTGTGGGTAGAGCAGGGCTTTGATCTCATCCTCGTAGCTCTGCAGGGCCGAAGTGATGCACTCAGGTACATTTTCGTGTGTCACGTTGATGGTGTACTTCCGGAGTGTGGTGAACCTAATGGCGTGATCGAGACACTTTTCCGTCCTGGGTACGAGCCCCTCTGAATTTTTGTACATCGATTTGTCCATGTCGGCTTTGCAGTCGCCACTGATGCTCTCCTGAATGAACTTCCTCTTCTGTTCCTCCGACAACTCGCCTTTCACACCGACGGTGATGAGAGTCTGATCACTAGGACATTCCGTCGTATCCGCCTTACCCATAGCAACAGTGAGCTTGCTGTACGTCTCATCCTTCGTCACTCCTAGTTTGAGGGGATCGTCGGGAAGACTGGGATACGTCTTTTGAGCGTCAACACAGATCACTAGGTTCTTCTCCCCTGGTGTTGATCTACTCATCTGCAGACTCATCGTATTCTGCTTGTGTTCGCGACTCATGTCCAAATCCATATTAACGTGCCACGCGCAAATCGGTTCCTTCTCATTGACTGCTATTGCCTTCAAGCTCCCCCTCAGGCTGAACTTCGTTGCACTCAGGATGTGTGGAGTCTTCTGATTGTCATCCACATCCTCTGTATTCACCTTAAGTGACAGTTTCAAGTGAGACGTCGGGTATTTAGTACTCGGCTCTACTTTGTACATAAATCCACAGCTCCCCATTCTCGGTGAGATAATCAGATTCTTGAAAGTCTGACTGAGCGCAAGGAGTTCGGCACTCCAATCGTATCCCCAGGAGTTCTTCCGCTCCTTGTACAACGACCTGAAGAATTCTTTATCAATGACCACTGGAGTCAGCCCAGTCTCACAATCAAACACGGATGTTGAGAACTGTAGTCCCATATCCTTCACGTCATTAACATCCTCGTGATTCCGTTTAGCTGCGATGCCCTTGGTGACGGTCTCATGATACTCGCAAGTCGGGCACGATCTCTTCAGGGCGCCATCGTCACCCTCGCTGATTGTCGTGCAGTCTTTAGCGTGAGTAATCAATCCCTGCTTGAAATCCTTCTTCGACGACAGAATCGGAATGATAGTCTCCGAAGCAGCTGGCATGAAGGTTCTACCATTCGTGAATTCGTAAAAGAACTGCACGTCTGTCGCTGTCGCTCTTTTGATCGAATGCCAAACATCGAGCAGTGGATTGTAAATCGACATTGAGTAATCACCGTGCCTCCATGCTTTGTAACCAAATTCCACCACTGAACCCAGAATGTAATCACGTTGCTCCATTCCAAAGATCGATTGTACCATCGGTATCTTGCTCTCGAGTAAAACGGGAAGACCCATCTCACTCACCACATGCTGCTCATACATCGCATCATAGGACACGAATTTTCTCATGAATTCCGCAGTGTTACGATGAATTTTGACTAGCGGTGCGAGATCATCGAACAGCCCGATTATAGTCCTGCCCCTGTAATGATTGGCGAAGACAACTCGACCTCTGAACGAAATAACAGCGTCAATCAATAGCTCTCCCATCGTCGAGTTCCTACCAGCTTCTTCAAGAATCCGTACTACATCGTCATTAGCCACAGGAACTCGTCCGAATCGTATGAAAGCAGTCAACGGAGATGTGTAATGATTGAAATTCTGCAGAATGAGCTGTATCTTCCACAGCGTAACGCGTTTTCGACCTGCAATCTCAGAGGACTCGATATTCAATACATCGGGGAATCCCGTATTCTCGTTCAAAGTGTAAGAGAGGGAGACCTGATCGCCATGCCCGTAGATCTCATCCATGGCGTTGACCATGAATGATGAGGAGAGTCTGTAGGACACCGGTGTATGGATTCTCGTAAAACGGAGAATTTTCGTTGCAAGTTCCTTGAGGTGCATGTCGCAAGGATTGACGGAATTGGCGAGACCTTTGATGGTGGTGTGATGGTAGTTGTAGAGATGCTCGTTCTTCTCGTACACCATGAACCAGTAGATGTGAAGGATATTAGTCATGGATGGGGCCTGACGGATCAGAACATCGTACGCTGCGATCCTGAGCTTCAGGGGAAGATTGCTGTCAGCCATGATTGGCCAGAGGAGGTCGTGGGCGGCCTGGTAGCTCGGGATTGACTTCTCGACAGCCCAGATTGCGTGCATTCGCAGATTTGTCATTAAGGATGCGTCAGGGAATTGCTTGAGCTCCATTTGTCCTCGAATGAGAGGAGCTAGACGCTCGAATATTCCGCCGACTTGGAGGTTCCTCAGACCTGCGAGAGCCGCCACTTTCTCGTTGTACTCGTTGTTGACTAACTGATTGTAGAACATTTCAATCTGTTCTTGGAGAATGCTATGTTGCTCTGATTTTGGAGTATTTTTGAAGGCCCTGAAGAGGAGACTCCCGAAACTCGGGATTGCGGCTGCCCTGACATTATAAGATAGACCGGAAGTCCTGAAAGGATCTAGTAATAATGCAGTCTCTGGTGTAGGATTTCTAACGCTCAGGGGTAATTTTGCCAGCATCTGCATTGCAAATAGTCGGTCAACATCGGTTTCCTCGAGACGGATCAGTTCATTTATCACTTCGACTGCCGCGGGTGTCCCTACGTATGGCAGAGTCTCCAGGAAGATGGTTTTCACTGACCCATCGGTTGATTTCACATCGGAAAATAATTGCCGAAGGTCCGAGACCTGCATGAAACTCATCGTACGGACTAGTCTGTTGATCGTCTGGCCGTGTTTGAAGTCCGGCTCCTTTGCCTCCAGGTGATCCTCCTCGAGGTAGTCGGCTGCTTCTTTCAGCATTTCTTTCGCTTTTGAAATAAGGATATCGGGGTCGGAGACCACGTGTCGACCTTGAGTCACGTCTATGCCGCTGCCCTCTGAATAACTCCCCTCTGGCTTTAGGTAACTGATGTCTTCGATTTTGAGAAGATTTTTCAAGAATGAAAGCCTGAAACCCGCTGGTGGTTTCTTGTTCAGCAAGACGAATGTAGCACTGAAATTTTTGGGGATTCAATCATTAAACCTTGGCACATGTGAAATAATTCCACAGAAAATTGAATTCCTGGAATTTCTTTGAATTTGGAATTCTCTTTTAATATTACAGGAAATTATTGAATTAATTGTAATTACTTGTTGAGAACGTAATGGGCTTCGGATCTCCCTTTCCAGGGAAAGTAGTTGACACCTCCATGAGCTATGAGGGACTTGATGAGAATGTTCTGGTGATCCTTCTTGACTTTAAAGACTCGTCTACTCGCCATATTCACTGGTCTCTATTCGGACAATCGATCCGATAAAAATATGGAATTTAAATTTAATTTCCTAATATCGGCTCAATATCATATCCATTATCTTGAATCTTTGATTTTAATGATTCAATGATGATTGATTAGGAATAATTTATTCGGTGTTAATAAAATGGAATTCACCTCTGGAGGTAGATCGCAGGCCTCGACCTCGGCGTTATTAAAAGTGAAGATATTGTAATTAGTGCAGTTCCTTGGAGATCCGAATTTCGTGATAATTAATTCATCGGTATCTTCAGTGGGATGGACATCGTAGCTAGTCCAGCAGTCCCCGTGGATAGTATTCTGGGGGGTGGAACGAAAAAAAATATAAAATTTATGACGTGGTCTCACGAGTCCGTACTCACCTCCTTGGACATGAAGCTGTGGTGTTTGATCGGGGACTCTAAGTTCAGGCTCGGCATGTCCAGTTGCAGCATCGACGCCATCGCCATTTTCATGTTCCTGGACCATCTTGGCTCGTCTGACGAGATTCTCACACCGGCCAACTAAAGATTTTTTTATAATTATGGGATTTTCTCTCGGAGGAAATACATTCAATAGGCAAGTGGTAAAGTCAAGTCAAAGATCGATTGAATCTTAAATTTATCCTAATTATCTTAAAAATTTATAATTAAATTTACGGAATTTATAATTGGATTGATGAGATTTACAATTAAATTTACGGAATTTATAATTGAATTTATGGAGTTTATAATTGGATTGACGAGATTAAATTTTAAAAACCGTAAAATCGAATGGAATTCACTTCGACCCTTGGTGAATAAAATAGAATCCCGCGGTGAAGTCTCACCTGTCCGTTCTCCTGGTAAGCTATGAGAAATGGATGTTCCAGGATTTGTGCAGGCTCTGGAAGAGACCTGGAGGCCTTGGTGGGTTCATAATGCTCAGCGATGCCATTATGCAAACCTGTTCTGACATTCACCAATGCCACCATGAAGAAGCTCAGGTCGTCACGGTCACTCTCAATAGGTTCAACATTGAATTCACCAGATATGGAATACTGAGAGGCGTACGCCGCGGGTTCAATAATTCCCGCTTTGACATCTCCGTAGTAACTATAGACTAAACCTCTGTCACGAGGAAACGGCCCTGAAATTTTATGCTAATGAGTTTCCGCGGTGAATCACCAAATTGTTTGTAATTCAGTGATCAAGTGGTAGATCCAGTTGAGTCGCGCATATATAATAGCTTCGTTATATATTATTTAATCTCGAAAGCTATGTATTTTAGGAACAGAAAATATTCGGTACTGGAAATCTGATCAGCTCAAGGATTGATTGATAATAAAAATTGAAAACCATCTGTTTTTTCATGTCAATTTTATCAATCGTTTATCAGGAGTTTGTAAAAAATTTGTTTAAAAAATTCTTCAATCTTCGTAACTCACCTGTTGCATTAGCAACTGCCAAACAAACGGCTAACGCTATACAAACATAAAAGAACGGAATTAGTAAATGGATGTACGCAGTAGATGTAAAGTGGTCTCGGTCAATTTGTCAATTACACCCTATTCGTTAAAACGTATCAATTGATCGGACACTTCCCTGAAACCTGTTAGCTTACCCGCGACAATCTTCACCGCGCGAATCATCACGAGCGACTGATGCTAGCCAACGACTGTCATCTGCGTTTTATAAGGTCCGACGCTTCCGTAAAAATTCAATAGCATCAATCACAAGTTAAGGTCAAAGCGAAGATCTACACTGTAATGATAACCTGGTGACAAAAAAACATCCGTGGAATTCCCGTCGTTTTAATTGAAACCATGGATTGGTGCTCCCATAATGTAATCACGAAAATAATTCAACTCAAGATATTTTTAATATTATTTATTTATGAAACCAAAAAAATAAAGGCGAAGTGAATTTATCAGTTTTTTTTAAACTATTGAAATCAGATTTTTACACAAAATTATTTATAGAATTATATTGTTTTGTCCATCATTCACTCGGTGGGTTGAGGCAACAAGAATAATTAAATTAAGGAAAATATGATGTTTGGTTGGCATAGAGCAATATTTTTTAATTAGTTATCAGTCTCTGTCTGAAAGTTCATTAACGATTCATGTTTGTGCTCCACAATAGTTTCTATAGTGATACTCTCAGGCGTTAGCCAACAACATCTAATTTGTGACAATTTATCAGTTAATTGTTTTTTTTTTATGCGGGGTCTAGGCTGATCTAGAATTTTTAACGGGATCTGACCGCGGCTTGGTGTCATCATTCCATCAGTTTCCTCTACGAACTATTACATCGAACAATTTTCCTGTTCATCTGACGTATGAGTCAGCTCTGATAACAATGTTATGGTCGCTGGCTGGAGACTTTCAAAAATAAAGTGGAAAATTTTTCATGTTCAATTATCGTATTACAAAGTTTTCAGAAATAAATCCCAATTTGTACTGCACTGTTCTTAAAATTGAGTTAATGATTGTTCTGAGTTCAATTTTGCGATTCACTTTAATGGATTAATTAATTAATATATATTCATTAATTTATTTATATATGATAATTTATTGAATATTGGTAAAAATTCAAAAAAATGGCGATTTTTACGGAAATAATATTTTTCATGGACTCATTATATTTCTGGTACTTCAGGATGATTTTTTCCTCCAGAGGAATTCGTCGGAAGACGAAAAAGGAATTAATGAAAGACTAGAATAATGTTCCTTTTTTTATTTCTATATTTCTACAATCTTTTCACTGATTTTGCATAAAATAATTCTTGAGCTGCTGGAGAGCTTTGCTGCGATGTGAAATTTCGTTTTTAACAGATTTCGGTAGTTCAGCGTACGTCTGATTGTAGCCATCAGGTTGGAATATGGGATCCCAACCGAAGTCCCGTGATCCCCTCGGAGAGACGATCGTTCCACTGGTTTTCCCCTGGAAGACGATGACCTCGTCGCCAGGTTCTCCAGAGGAATACGCAAAAGTGCATATTGCCTCGGCAGACTTGTCGTCCCAGGCAGCGAGCATGTCGTGGAGTCCCTCGGGTCCGAGTTTATCGAGGAACCACTTGATGTAAGGACCTGGAAGACCCTTCATGGCATTGAACCCCAAACATGTGTCCTCGACGATCACTGGACCATTGACGATCGCCTGAGCTGCTTTACACTTTGATATACTGATGTCTGTTGCTTCACCTTGATACTCAGGTAAATCGATTTTTTCATTTGTCACTGCCCGGGGAAAATTTTTCCCCAGAATTGCAATGATTTCCTCCAGCTTCTTCGCATTGCCCGTTACAAAAACCAGAGGCTTCGCCATTCTAAACTGTAACATTCCGTTAATATTCGCTGTGAATATTTAAATAAAGGTGAAATAATAAATTCGATTTCAACATATTACAGGGTAATTTTACAGTTAAAAAATTAAAAAATTCCTTAAAAAAAAGGGGAAAAAACTGGAAGTGTCAGAAAATAACGCATATATTTTTTAAATATGGGGTGCTCTGACATTTATGTTTAAATTCACAATACATCTGTTGGGAGATGGAAAAGGGAGATTGAGAATTAAAAATAGAACGTGAGACGGAAAACTATACTGGGATTCCCCGACGACCTAAAACGTTGGTAAAGGAAAATAAGTTGGGAAAGTTGAAGCGCCCAGTGATGTGCAAGTAATTCACTCGGTTTAAAAAAATTGCTCATATACACTTCCCTATACGTCGGAACGTCGGGTTTGGAAACGAGATAATTGCAATTCTACGTAATGATTCAGAAAATTGCAATTATCTCGTTCAAGAAGCATTTCCAAAAAAAAGTCCCTGAAAATTTTCAAAAAAAAGTCCCCGAAAATTTTCAAAAAAATTTTCAAAAAAATTTACAAAAAATTTTCAAAATATTTTCCAAAAAAATTTCAACCAGTCAAAGGGGTGAATGTCATTTTCTATGTTTTACTAAACACCAATTTCGTAATGCAAAAAATAACATTCACACAGTCGACTGGTCCCTCTGACAGCGGGACTGCTACTGACCCAGTGACCGAGTTAGTTGACGGGCAGACACACCAGCTTTGCGTGGCGCCCTTTCTCTCTTTGGGTGAGGTACTACAATCCCGATGGGGTCAAATAAACCCCCAGAACTGGGCCTCTACCTTAGTCAATCCTCTTTGGTTGAACCACTGCCACATGCGTTAGCAATCTCCCCGATAATCTGTGAATACCACGTGCGAAATTTAGGAAGAAAATATAAGAATGACTTACATTTTTCAATTTTTTAAAATCCTCTCAACGACGATCGTCCTATTGACCAATTGACTTGAATTTTCCAATTAAATTGACTGTTCCAAGAAATTTATAAACAAAATCAGATTGTTCAGCTGGTGGATTCCAATCATTCAATAGCACTTGGTAACACTGTCCACGTAATTAGACTTTACCTACAGCGAATTGTCAAATCTAAAATCAAAAATCTCTCCGCTAATTTTAATAATTCCTCGATAAATTTTAATATTTGATACCTATTGGAATAAAATATACAATACAGTCTTGCTTATTTAAATTTTTAATTGATAATAATCGGAATGAATTTACTAGTTCAAAAACAGGCCCCAGTGGCGCCGTTGAAATTTCCCAGATCCCTAGAGAATTTTTACCGTGAAGAAATAATTCGAAAATGGCGTTCCCCTGAAGAAACGACACGTCGTGTTCCTGTCTCGCTCTTTGCCCCCGAAAATAAACGATCAACGGCTTTCCGGGAGTTTCCAAAACCCTTATCGATTAAAAACACCGGGCAGTCAAATAACTTCCATTGCGCATTGCATAAACCATGTATCATAATAAAAGTGTTCACGAGAGGAACCGATAAGACTGGGAGACGACGATTCACTGATTAACCTCGCGCTTCCTCGATAAGTCAATAATTTCTGTAATATTTTTTCTCTCAGTGCTGTTTCACTATTTTATTCCAAATACAAATACTTACGGATCATCACAAAGGTAAGTGTCATTTACCTAAAATCCCGAGACAAATTCAATGTTTGCGAATAAATCGATTGAAATTTTCACTGCGATATTTCTAGAGGATTATTTACAATAATTTAAGATGCCGACCCTCCCGAAATACCATAAGCTGAAGCGTCCGAAGGTCGTGGTGAAGCGAACGATGAAGCGTCATTCCCATGATAAAAAATCTCTTGCCCTGATGTACGAGAAATTGAAGATGAATAACAAAGCACTGGCCCAAGCCCTTTCGGAGCAAAAGGAAGAGAATCAACAGTTGTTCCGTGAGAACGTGGATCTCAGTCGTCAGTTGAATGAGACATATCACCACAGGAAGAGGCACATGGAGGCCTTCTCCATAATCTTGAAGAATTCTCGGGAGGCAATGGACCTGATGGTGAAGGCAACAGCCCAAGTGGTCACTGCGATTTCCACGTGCAACACAGTATTGCACCCAGAGGGTGGGAATTCCCCTCGTCCATCGAGCTCTCGAGACCCAAATCGTCGAGGTTCAGTAAAATCTCCGAATAAATCCCCAGCTAGAGGGGTCGTCCAGCCGATGGTGAGTGGTCATGCGATAGCCCAGCCAGCGATTTCTCTGAGAAGAATCCGGATAGCAGTGCCACCGAATGTCAGTGACATCGAGGAGACAACAGAGTCCCCAGGAAGCCCCAACAGAGCAGCCTCGAGGCTCCCCGGGAATCGCAACAGGCCCCTGAATCGAGCAATTCCACCGATGCTCCCGCAGAGGATCAGGGTGAGCTCCCCCAGGGACGAACCCCCTGACGACAGGAGATTATCCAACGTCAGTAGACGCTCCAGTAGATTTCAGAAACGAATGTCGAGAAATTCGAGGCACTCCGATCTCGATTCACCACGAGTCAGTATTAATCCCATTGAAACCACGATGAGGAGTGCCAGGGTATCCCTCGAGGATGTCTCCAGACTCCTGCACAATTCCCACAGCATCAACGTACGGAGCCTGATGGAAGAGGTGACGTCGATCCAAGAGCCTCCAAGTAATTCCCAGAACGAAGAGTTCACTCAGGTTGATCAGAATATTTCTGCAGTGACTGCAATTTCACCAGAGTTAGACACTGCCTCACCGACGTCGTCTCCACTGTCCCCTGGATTTTTATCCTCCCCAACTTATCAGTTGGATCATCGAAAGAGGAAGATGCGCAAGAGAAAACTTGCTGAAAAAGCCAAGGGGAGGGAGGCCACAAAAAAAACATTTCGCGAGGAACAACAGAGGGTTGAAGAGGATCCTCTTGAGGGCCCCAGCTGGAGGTACAGCAATCAGATGGAGATCTCCGGAGGACCAGTCGAAGGAGAGGACGAGGGAGTTGACGAGGAGAGCCGGCAGGAAAGTGGAAAGAGGAACGAAACAAGTGGAAGTCAAGAAAGGCCTTCAATGATACTCGATTCTTCTCTCAGAGCCTCTACAGGGCTTTCAAGCAGTCGGATGTCCCTGACGATGATAAATGCACGTGGATGGTATCACGATGAGGACGACGATGACGACGAGAGATGCCAAATGATACACATGCCTGGAAGAAATAACGACGAGGAGACAACTAATTTTACAGCTGTATTCTCGAGAAATGTTTGCACGTCCAGGGGACGAGTCGGCGACTTGGATCCTGATGAGTTCACCATGATGAGGAGACCTAATAAACCATTCAAGCCCTGGACAATGGCTGATTTAGAAATACCAGATATTTCTCCTCAGGAGCTCGAGTCACCTATGACTAGGGCACCTGAAATTATTACTGAGCCTGAGATCACCAAGACTATTCCGATTCAGGGGCTTGAACAGGTAGTGACGTCAGCTCCAGAGTTGGATAATGTTACTTTTAATACGAGTGTCACCATGCCTGTCGACACCGCTGGACGGGAGTCTGGGGATGATTCCACGCTCGTTGCACATCGCAGGAGGAACAACGTACCTGCCATTGTGGAGTCCTCCAGTGATTCGGAGACGTCTACACCTCCTAGGAAGACGTCTAAGAGTAGCAGGTCGAAGGGGAACAAGAGGAGGGATCCTAGCTCGGCGAAGGTCGTCTTGGAGAAACTCAAGGAACCCGGACAGAAGAAGAGACCTGAATCGCCTGTACCCAAGACCTCGGACATCAATGGTTATTCGTAAGTATTTTTTATGGCAATTTTGAGGACATATTCTCTGGTAATATTATGAATTAAAATGAAATATGCCTCCGAAGAACTTTCCAGATTATCCTGGTTATAATTGGGGAATTTTTGATGGATTTTTTTACAGGCGCAGAGTATCACATTCTCTGACTAGTGATTCCGAGAGCAGTAATGCCAGTTTCGGTAGTAATGGAAGACCAAGAAGACAGAAAGCTCCAGTAAATTTTGCAGAACCTTCGTTAAGAAAGTGAGTGGATCTGAAAATTTTAGTGACAAGTTTGGTTTGTGTTATCGAATTTTCACTCACGATTTCGTTTTTTTTTTCTTTACAGAAAATTGAGGAGAGGTTAAGTGTCTGTTGATGACAATATAGCCTTTAATGACTGAACTAAAGGACTGACTGTAATCTTGAATTAATCGATCTGATAGCTTGAGGCTGATAATTGCATTTCTATTGGTAACGTAAGGCCTGCTGAATAAAGTTAATTATTTCTGTTCTCTCTGTCTCATAAGTTCAAACCTAAAATTTATTAAAATTGACTTAAATTGTCGGAAATATTTTGTTTCCTTCAGCGTTGTTTAATTTATTAATGTTGATTGTCATTGGCAACTGCATAATTGTTCATGGAAAACGCTCTGGACCAAATGTTCAAGGACATTGGTAAATAAATATTTATTATGGACGATGAGTATTTCCTCGTTTCAAGAGGCGATGGAAAAAAATGAAAAATTTTTCAACTCAATGGAACGAAAAAAATTAAATCGAAAGCACTCATCGAATTTTTCTTCCTTATGAAATAAAATTTCAAAAACTTCCATAATTATTATTTTCTGGCCTTAAATAGATCAGTTACTCATCGAGAGATATCAGAATCAGAATCTCATTTCGTTGTTCGTAAATTAAACTATTCACTACTCAATAAAAAAATATTCAATATCCTCAAATCTAAATAGATTCGTTGTATATAAAATCCCATTTCATCGATAATCGATAAAAAAAAAAAACAACTAATATAAAAAAGGCCTCGGACGTTTGCGCTTTAAATTCCTAATTGCCTAGATTAATTAATAATGAAAAATGTCAAATCAAAAATTGTTGTCTCATGTCATGACTTCGCATCTAAAATCATCAAAACAATTTCACACCGATGAGTCATTCCTCCCAATCGTCTCCATTTTTACCCAGTGCCTAGAATTCGGCCTAACGGTTGTGGAATTAGAAACAAGAACAGAAATAACTGGAACGCGAATTTTCAAATCATGTTGTGCAGCTCGTGATTTACTAGACACTGTGACGAGTCGTTGCACGTCGTTCCCTCCCTCAGTGGGTCTCTCAATCCTCTCGATTTTCGCTACAGTTCCCCTACTCCTCGATTTTTCACTCTCCTGGGTTGACAATGCGGCGTTCAGCCTCCTGGTGATAAAAAACTGGGTTCCGTTCTGAGAAGAATTGGAAATGGGAAGAGGCCTGAACCTTGAGTTGGGCCTCTGGAATGATTCAGGGGCTTTTTCCTGGGGAAGGCTTCTCAAAGGGAAAAGGACTCCCTCACTTCTCCTTTTCTTTACACCACTAGTAGTGGAGTTTGTCGAGTTTTTCGAGTCTTCAATAGCCTTCACTGAAGGTATGACCTCTTCAGAGTCATTTAGTCCTCGATGGTCGTGGGTGTTTGCTAGAGCTACTGAGTCTGTGCCATTTGGGGCAGGACCTTGAGATATTTCCTGAAGATTAAATATATAATAGTAGTTCTTATTAATGAGATTACAACAAATTTGAAATTTTTCTACGAGAACAAAAAAAGTTCTGAATTGAAATACTATATTACCCAGTTATGACTCGGTGGAGCCTCTCCGTGAAGAACGGCAACAGGCCAGTGTCTGCCCTCGCAGTCGACCTCGTAGTGACACTTGCTAGAGGGTCCTCCAGGTCTGGGGGGCCTCGATTTCGAAGAATATGGGAAATATCGCTCACTGCACGGTCGCCACTGATCCCTGGAGCCCCCCACGTAGCACCAGGGGTAGCTGGATCCCTGAGAGAATCCGCACTGGTGTGAGGGCTCGCAACAGTACTCCCAGGAGTCCGGTTCCGAGCCCTCAGTCTGACAGGACCAGAATCCCGCCACTGGGTGTCTCTCGCACTTAGTTCCTCTCTTGCAGGGATGACCATTCACCGTGTAATGATTGAAGACCATCAACTCCGGGGGGTAGAAGAACCGCTCGTCCTGGGGATTGCTCGGTCTGTCATGGGGCATCGGGTAGTGATACCCCAGGTCTGACTCTCCCGGTTTACTGGTGTCCAGGGGAGTAACTTCGTAGTAGTAAGGATCCTCTGGGTCTGCATACGGCTTCGAAGAGTATTCATTCGAGGGAACGCACTTGGGCTCGAGCTCTTTGAAAACGTACAGGGAGTACTCCTCGTCGTGGGTGTAATCGAGACCTGGACGCAGGTCTCTCGTGGGAACGTCACTCATGTGACAGTTGTCTTCGATATCGTCACCAGAGATTCTGAGATTGTGAACGAAAACTCCTCATTTTTCAATCTTCGTTAATAATATAATATACAATACTCTATGTGATGTAAATATATGCATAATTAATTGAGAATGAAAATTTAATGATTGACAAATTTATTTAACAAATCTCATCTAAAATAACTGGAAATTTATTGAAGCAATTAAATTTCATACTCACTTATAACTAAAAGACATACAAGGTGCAGAATTTCTCCCCACATTCTCCCTCATCACCGTACACCTTCTCCGACAGTCAGCCTCCGAGTCCACCTTGGCCGTCAATATAATAGCATAAGGTGTTAATTTGCAGGGTCTGTCGTAACCAGCATAACAGGATGCTATCATGTAAATTCATAACGATAGGGGGTATGTTGTTTATCGGTAAGAGTGACGAGTGATTAATTTATTTATTGTACCTTCATCGGTGTGCGAAGGTTTGTAATCGAGGGCTGGTCGACTGGGGGTTGTGGGATCAGGAGAGGGAATCGGATGATGGGGTTCACAACCCCGACCAAAGCTACCCCTTTCGTACAACTCTGCTCCCTCCATGTCCAGCATTTTGTGGGGATCAATTTCCACCGCTGGCCAGTCACTCAGGTAACAATTGGGAAGACCACTTACCGAAGAGTCATATCTTCAAAATAAATCAATTACACCTTTAAATTCCCCAAATGATATTATTAATTAATTATTATCGATTTGAGTTGAACAATTTCATCTGCTCCACATAATTAATAAAGTGGGACAAGTCGAATTTTTACTTTCCTTAACTGTCGATTTATCTCGAAATCTATCAATTTCAGGTTTAAACGGTAAATAACTTTTTTGTGGCTTGTTAAATTTCGAATAAAAAAGTTCTTATGACGTTTTCTCATAAAATCAATATCTTATGAGATAATCGACGTGGTTCCCCGATTACAAAGATTCACTCGTCAGTTAATTAACCTGAAGACAAAACTCCTGCAGGTGAAATCCCGGGCGTGAACGCACTGCACCTGGCACTCGCCCATGCCCTCGACTCTGGTCGGTTTTTTGACGACAGCGGGGGGCATTCCAAATCCAGTCCTGACCCTCCAAAAGCATTCTGGAGAAAACAGAGACAATCATCAAGCGCTGGATTGTGTTCAGTGCGATAGACATTTCCTGCGATTATGACTGATACTAAATATCTGAGGGAAATAGTTCTAGCTCGCTCATACCATCCGGCGGACGCGTTCGTCTGGGGCTCGACGATGGTCTTCCCCGGGTCTCACACCACTTTGGATTTATCATTATAGCGTAGATGTCGTAATCGCGGTCGGGCTCGAGATCGGTGTAAAAAATGAGATTCTCCAAGGGTGCGTCTGACAGAAGACAATTATCTGAGGGTGAAGTTGCAGCCAGATTGTACCTGGGGTTTCCATCACAAAAAAAGTCAGGAATTTAATTCCATCAGATCATATTATTACCAGATCGATACATAGATCGATTATTTATCCAATTAAAATTACGTTCCCCACCTGTAGGCGAAGGTTAAACAGGTGAACTCCTTCTGACTCTGACAGAGACTCTCGCACTGCCCCAGATTGGCAGTGAGATAACTCTTCCTGATAATTCCCTTGGCGAGACGAAATCCTCCAGCGGATCTCACGGAGCACGCCCTCCTCGAAGGAGGTGTTGGTGGTACCCTCGGTACTGCAGGTCTGTCATATCCATAGGCGCCTCCATAATTATGGAAAGGTCCGTACTGGGAGTCGTGGCCTGGAGGAGCCTTTGAATGCGGTGGCTCGAGATGCAACGGTCGTGGTGAAGGTTTTGGGTGTCCTGAGTGGTCAGGATATCCATCACCGTAGGATGGACCGTACCCTTCGGCCGGATCAGGCTTCGACGGCTTTCGCCGGTCAGGGACATAATGGGAAATCTCATTCGTCACTAATAAAACATCGAAATTTCAGGTTCAGGTTGAGTGGCTATCCTAATCATCGATTTATCTGGGAAGATATCGATTTCAGGGGGAAACACGAGAGAACTTTTTTTTAGCTGATTAAATTCCGGATAAAAAAGGTCCCCTACTATTTTTTTTTTAAATCAATAGTTTGTCACCTGGATCAGGTCCGATCCTCCGGATGGGGTAGTTCTGACCGTAACGTCGTCCAGTCATCCAGATTCCATCCCCAGGTCGTCCATAGGAATATCCATTGCCGCTGTAGCCGTGGTCGGAGGGTCTGGATGGTAGATACCTGGGGTATCCGACCCCAGGTATCGGCGTTCGGTCTCTGTCCCTCTGATGGAAGCCGTAGGTTTCGTGTCTCTGGGGGAAAGTGGGCCAGCTGTCCTCAAGGGGTCTTACAGGAAGTGGAGGAGGGTGGGTAGGTCTCACCAGGACGGTGGACCTGAACCAGGGATCGGGTTGTGAGCGATCGTAATCGAGTGTCAGCTTCGTTCGACCCATGAAGGTCCCTCCGTAGGGAAGGGGTCCAGTGCCTCCTGGAGGGGCTGGAGTCACTGGAGGGATGTAGTGTCCAGATCCAGCTGATCCCCGTGGTGTCCAGACGGGTCGACGTCCATCGGACTCTCCCCACCAGTCTCTCGAATCAGGTTGGACCTTGTCCCTCCTCCTCTCACATCTTCGCCTCGTCCAGTCCCTCTCGTAGTAGTCGTACCTAGGATCCGATATGAAATCCCGATTCACGTCTACCTGAGTGGGAGGTGTCGATGACAACTCGCACATTCCCTTCGCACCTGCATGAGATCTGATAACAGATCGATTGATCGATATGAATTGATATGAATATGATATGGACTCGATATGATTGGCATTAAATCATTCTGATTTAATAATTAATCAATCGACTTTAAGGGATTTTAATGAAACGTATCAAAATCATCAGAAAAATCATCCGGTGAAAATGCTAGATCATTCCCTGAGACGACATCTCCCCGCAAATTTCTACAGATCGACTGCTTGAACTATCGATCGGATGATTGTCGGCTTTTTATGGGGACTGATGACACCCGTCAAATTACATCCGCTCTGATGCAATTCAATGGGGATAAACAATGCTCGATTGCATACTCTACATGCGTGCAAACGTCATTATGGGATAACCCAGATACGTCTCGTTTCGACTGCGGAAATATGCCAACCGTGGATAATAGTCGTCATGTCGGATATTTTCTTATTATTTTGCAGTCCTCACGAGAAAAAAAAAATATCTGCATTGATAAACGAATTGTTTGTATGTGATATAAAAAATGTTTCATAATGTAAAAAAAAATTGATGACTGTAAAAACAATGCGGAGATTATCTTGAATTATTTAATTCTATTGCTATTTATTATTTAATTGAATTTTTAATTTTTGGAGAGTTGGTGGATCAAGTGGGGATTGGGATTTAATTGTTTTTAATTGTTCTCACCGATAATTGAATCCCTCGCACGTGAATCCTCTTTCGTATTCGCACATCCGATGACAATCGTGAAGTCTCTCGCATTCCATCACTCGTTTTATGTAAGGATCGACGATTCTTTTGCCGGAGAGCAATCGGCGAAAGCATGCTATAAATTCAAGAAGTCCATCACTTGATTGGAAAAATTTGAAAATTACCATCGATTACGCGCAACTCTGTACTGCACTGATAAAGTGATATGAAATTCCCATAGCTCTTATCTATCGAATTATCTCGAAACCTATCGATTCCAGAAGAAAACTTTAGAGGAATTTTTTACAGCTGATTAAATTTCTGACAGAAAAGGTGCAGTGGTGTTTCACCCTAAAATCGGTAGTTTTCGAGATTAATCGACGGGAATTCTCAATTAATTCTGCAATTATTATCATTGACTGAGTTTGTTGCTCTGGCATTAATTATCGGACGAATTAAAAAATTGCAGGAATTTTTCGGGTTGATGCAAAATTTTTTAGATTCATCGAGAATATCCAATGATTTTCGATGATTTTTTTGATCGATTGGGACAATATTTTTTAATACAAATGATTGAGGTCTTTGAAATCCTTCTTTTACTGCTGATGAACTTACGATCGTCACAATCAGAATCGCGCACAATGATAACTTCACCGAAGCACGCGGATTTTCCGAAGAGAGTCACAAGAAAAATAAACCACCACATTTTGCCGATCACTAGAACTAATTGATTATAAAAACCCCGAATCGTCGACAGTTTATCGTCATCGGAGGTAATCGATGACATCCGAAGACATCGCCGAGGATGAGAGGATTGGATGAATGAGAAATTGAAAAAATAACAGCAAAATTACAGGTTCGCATCGTTTTATATGGAAAAGTGAACGTTTCCGTGGGAATAGTGGGAGGTGCCTGGGGGAGGAGTAATGTACGATCATCAAACCAGTCTCTACTGTTCACGTAATAACAGTGATTTTATCATCTCATTGTCACCTCGGGATACCAGAGCTAATCAGTTTCCAATTGCTTCGAGGAATTTTCGTTTCCACCAATTTTTTCGGGGGAAACATTTTTTTTACTCCGAAAAAAATTATTCAATTGTCCATAAACTCCAAAGAAAAAAATGACAAATCAAAATTTTCATTAAGACATTAAATATTCCATTATTCCACCATTGAATTTTTCTGTGAAAATGTCGCATGGGAATCACCGCCACATTATTTATGGATTAAAAAAAAAAACAACAGTGCACTATTGCTGATAACAAATGAGTGCTCATTGATAACAATCGCACTGGCATAAAGTTCGATGATTAATCATTTCAGTAATGTGAGATCATTTTTTTAGAAAGGAAATCAGCCTTGAAAGTTCTTCGCGTTCCCCTAATTATTTCAGATTATTGTTTCGAGATTATTGTTTATGTTTGTGGTTACGATGACATCCTGGATCGTTCAACGAAGATATCCCCTTCGAGAATAAAGAAATAAAATTGTAACACGATTCTCCGGAGTTTAAAAATTCCTCGGACAAATTGTCGTGTGAAGAAATCCCCCACTTTTCCCACCGTCTTCACATTTTTTCATAATTTTTCAACACAGGGTCAGCCAAAAATATCTATTAGTCAATTCCGGTTGTGAAATCATCAGTTCTAGACAAAAGAAATATTTCCATCAAGTGCTAGGAGAATCCTTCGAAATAATGAGAACTTATCGATCTACAGATCTAATAACAAGTATTGAGGAAATAAAACTATTGATTTTACCAATAAATTTTGCTCTCACGTGAAAATAATCAATGGATAATTAATTACTAATAAACAAATAACTGAACTATATAACAATTACATAACTTATTGTATAAATAAAAATTAGGTGATGCCTCAGGTTTTTTTAGGTTCAGTTTATCAATTTATTTATTGATTTTCATTTCCGTGGATATTTAAATAAATAAAAAAAAAATCGGAAACCTCTCCCTTTCGTCAGAACTCTTACTCTCCGTTGGGAACGCCGTCCCTTTGTTCTCCCACCGAAGATTAAAAAATTCCTCGGCAATTTTTCTCGTTCCCCTTGAAAAATCATTCAATTAAGCATCTCTAATTGCAAAAAATCCCCGATAATTTTACATAACAAATCGCTGGATTGTAAATAAATGACGGAGACATCCTGGCCCGGGATAAACGTCGGACAGAAAAAAAAAGTCATTTACGTTGTTCATTAACAACAACGTATTATTGTGTTCACGATGGGCAAGCGGAAACGCCCCAGAGAGAGATTCGCGATTCGCGATTCACGAAGCGCGAGGTGAAGCAGTTAGAAACCGTGTCAATGCCGTAGTTTCCACCTGCGGATTCGTCGATTAGTCCAGTGCAAATGAACAGCGGATACGAGTTCATGTGCGCGTGCAGGCCATTTGCACTTACCCGAGTCATGCCAATTAAATTGTCCGATGTAACTCACCTTTTGCCTCATTTGTCGGATCGTATGCGCTCACATCAGGCACGTCATTTTCCTCCATTGATGGACGTCCCCTCGATGCACTTGGAAAATTCGTCAATGCACCGATTAATTTATTATTTTTCCACTCGCTATCAAAAATTTTTCCAACGAATTTCATTTATCTAAATTAATCCAAGTGATTCAATCCCTTGATTAATCAATTGAAGTAATTGAATTTATCATTTGGTAATTAAGCAATTAATTATTGAATTATTTTTATGGTTATTTATGAGTTATTGTTAGAAATTGAAAAATTCGATTGAATTTTTTTAACTAAAACAAAATGAAGTTCATAATTCGGAATTATTTATTTAGAATTAGAAGAGGGATTTATTTTTCAGCTGAAAAATTGAAGAATAAATATTCGAGAAGAACCGGAAATTTAATCCTTGAAAACTGAAAATTCCGTCGGGCGTAATTTTTCCAATTAAAGTACGAACTCGGGGAATTACCTTGGGTAAATTAAAAAATCATTAGCCCTGTCTGATTGCGTCAGCCTCTGGCCGAAGCCAAAGGTGTCATCAAACGCAGAGACATAATCATCACCACCGGCTTCAGGTTTATCTTTTTTTAAAAGCGTGGACACCTGGGGACCTCCATAAATCTTCGGGTTCAGTCTCCTCCCGAAGGTGTCCCCGAGGCTTTCTCCCTCGATCCCCAAAAAATCATGATTACCACTGAGCTCCCCATAATTACTGTAATCAGGATGTTCGAAGTGATTTTTAGAAGGAATTGGAAAGGGATTGAAAGGCTGAACGACCTGGTGCCACCCGAAGGCGCTATCAGGACTCCAGCTGTCATCGGGGAACTTCCACTGGAAGTGACTCTTTTCATCCCCTGATTTCTCGTAGTCTTGGGTCCTGCGGCCCTTTTTGTTCTGGAGAATGTCAGAAATTCTGAGTCGATCATCACTGGTGAAATCGAAGGGATTCCTGATTATTCCACTTCGATTATTCCTGTTTCGATTGAAGATAGAGTTCCCGAAAGTTGAGAGGAGACTGCTGTTGCCGAATAATCTCTGAGATCTGTCTGCGTTGATGCTGAGAGGCCCAGGGTCTCCACCATTCTGATTTCCTGGAGGTGGGCCTGGTGTACTCGGGATTACGAAGGACGTACCAGTCCTCGCTTGGCATCCCCTCAAGGAAATTTTTCCTTTGACGTACACGTCGTAATTAGGATCTCGCTGAAGGTCCAATCGACCATCAGGAGCTCGAGATCCCAATACGCAAGTTCCATTCCCTCTGTTTCCAATTCTAAAGCATAAATTAATTAATCTCTACCGTCGACTCACTTGATTACCGATTTTTAATGAATTTATTGATTACATAATTTTATAATTTTTGAAGAATTCCGCGAGTCCTTGAATATTTTTATTGAAAGCCAGAGACAAAGAGACTTGAAACAAATTTCACATCATAAATTTCGACTTCTCTCCAATGTTTTCACGAGGTAATTAAGATTCTTAAGCAGCATTTATCAATTATGCGTGGGAAAAAATAAAAAGGCTCTCCATCTTTTACCCCCGTCCCTACACAAGCGAAATAAATATATATATATTTTCCAAATTGAATTCGAATTAAATTCGAAACTTCACTTATTTACTTGACGTTTCACTCTAATCCTTTAATTTCGTAATCTTCACTTACTGAGTAATTTCAGTAATTCGATTAATTATTCTGGTAATTTTTCTTGGGATATTAATATTCAATTATTATTTTAGTTTCAATTTAATTTAATATCGAGGACTGAACAGAATTTAAATAATTTACAGATGACATTCCATTAACAAAACCATAAGATTACATAAAAAATTATTTCTCTTGACAATTATTTCACAAGGCCATTAAGATTGTTAAACCTCATTGTACCTTGAAAGTATCAGCTTACCCGAAACTGAATGAACTGCAGGAAGTGCCGTTGGCCGAACAAGCGGCTTCGCAATCTCCAGCAGTATTTACCTGACTCGTCGAAATAACTAATGAATCAGCGAGACGAGAGCCAATAGATACCCTAGCGTAGCAATCTGACAAAAAAGAACAATTAATATCCGCTCCCGGAATCTTCGCGAATCTCCACAACTCGCCGTTTTAATGATCAGGTAATTAACAACGGAATTGGCAAGGGATTTACCAGGGGGAACGACGAAGAGGCGATTGTCAATGGTGAGATCCAGGCTGTGGCCATCATCCAGGAGACTCGATAACCCCAGGAAAATAAGATAAACTCCTCTTCCTAGAAAGCCTCCAGCTTTATCCATCTGATTCTTCATCTCCAGTTGCCAGTGGAAACCGTGAGTCTATCATTGCAGGTGAAAATTATTTTTTCTCCGTATTTATCGAAATATTCTACACTTCAGATCTAGATGTCAACTCGATCACAAGACGAATTAACGATTGTCTTATCGAATATTATTTTTTATGGACACAATTTTAATGAAAATACCACAGTAAATTTTTTTTTCAGTTGTACATCATCTCACTAGACAAACTGAATCTGCACTAGACGTTATGCACTCGCAATTAAACCGAGTTTCACATGAATTCTCACGAGAATCGTTACACTTTCCCCCAACAACAATTGTCCCGACGATGTGCTCTGAACTGAAGGTATCAGGTGCATCAGGCTCTTATACCCATTCCAAGGAGTAATTATTCATCATTTAACGACCTGCAAGTCATCAACCCGAGAGATTAAACCAGGGCTCATGAAAGATACCCCAGGTGCACCATCGGGCAGTCATTGATGCACTGAGTTTCACTCGATTTCCAGGTACTAATTGTAGGGCTGGATAATCATTCCATTGAGGTGATTTTTTTATCGGGACGAAGGGAGTGTCGTGTCCGTCTCTTCCTATTGAGTAATGTCGCAATTACTTGGGGATAATCGCTGGGACTTGGTGCAACTAGAGGTGCGACGAACTGATGGACTTCATGAAGAACATTTTAGTGTCCATTGTTTGGATTGTCAGACCGATTTTCCAACGTTTGAGAGATGAATCAAGCGACTTGGATCATTAAACGCACGCGATATTATAAATAATCATTTTCAATGGGAAGTGAAACTAATAGTTTTTCAAATAGATAAGGACCACTTTTCATTTTCACATCATCATTCGTTATTTAATTCAATTTTTTTAAACAAATTTTGATTCCAATAAATTAAATAGTAAAAAAGCTTATTTTTCTCGATTCTCTACAAATTTCCGATTTTCCAAAATTAGCAGTGCAATTATATAATAATAATAATAACTGGAGTTAAATAACATTGAAAATTTAAAGATTCGGTGAAAATTATTGGAAAATTCGTAGAATTTCTACATTAGGATTTTCGGCGCTTGTAATGTAGAAATTTGGTAGATTGGAGATATGAAAAAATGATTGGAAATTGTAGAAGAACATGGCAGAACGAATACTCAGTACCTTATGAGTGAAAATTTGACAGATAAATCCAAAGTGGAAGACTTCACGCTTGAAGGATCACGGGGTACATCAAAATGACGCATCGTTCCTGTTTTTCTTCTCGCTCCTTAACTCCATCGCGTATTGTTTTTATTCTTTATCGGTTTACGCATGAAGGAGTGGGACCTAGGCTCATTATTTAATTGGTGGAGGATTCCGTCATCTCGGAGACGTTCAATATCCTCTTTTAATTAAAAAGTTGATAAAGAAAAATTGCGACAAAATATTGACGTTGAAAAATTGGTTTTTAATTGGAAAAATCGGGAGAATTGATTTATTTTAAATTGATTGATTTTATTTATTATAAGGTCGCGAAAATTCTCGGGAAAATTCGTGGGTTCTGAGTAGTGGACCTTTCAATGAGTCCAAAAAAAAATTGAATTCAATTAAGACATGAAAATAATTTTTTTTTCGAAAATCGATGAAAAATTTTTTTTTTCGAAAATCGATGAAAATGAATTTTTTTGAAAATTCTCGGGAAAATCGTGAGATCTGAGTAGCGTACCTCTCAATACGTCCGAAGGAAGAGTGGATTCAATTGAGACATGAAAATAATTTTTTTTTTCGAAAATCGATTAAAATATTTTTTTTTTTAAATCGATGAAAATATATTTTTTTTTGAAAATCGATGAAAGTGAATTTTTTTTTTTAATTCTCAGGAAAGCTCGTGAATTCTGAGTAGCGGACCTCTTTATGAGTCCAAAAAAAGATTGAATTCAATTGAGATATGAAAATAGGATTTATTTTTTTTTCTACGATTTATATTTCTAGGATTTATTTATTTATTTTTTTTTGGATGTCTTCCATCGTGAGGTAATATTCTGATAATAATATTTTGCTGACATATACTAATTCCGCGAGTTATTTCAGTCGTTGTAATCCTCTCTGTGAACCCAACAGCCACCGGATTTCATTCATCGACATCCGGTGAGGGATTAAGTGCGGTAAGAAAATAAATATCACCTGTGCAAATCGCATTCTACTACAGCTGGAATGAATTTTCTAATGCGTCAGGCGCGATGATATACGTGAAATCATACGGGAATTGGCTGACACAGTCGTGAGAGAAACAGGAGTTCAGAATTCATTCCTTTTAACGCTTCGGCAATTGCGCTGGCATTTTTTTTCCCAGGGAGATCCTATTTATTCACTTCAACGCCACCTTGGACATTGTATGAGCACGACGACCTCATGAATATCTTTATCTCAGCCTCGATTTATTATGAGTGTGTGGTCATACTCTTGAAATTTTCTTGTTCGAAATAATTTCACATGTTGTGAAATATCGGGAATTATTTTCATGAAATTCCATCAAGTTATCGAAAATTTCCATGACATAATTCCGAACTATTCCACGTCAGCAGGGAGAACGAAAAGATTTTGTGTTTTTTTTTTTAATAAATTCAGTTTTATTCAAGTTAAATAGAAAAATAATGATTTCATATTTATACAAAGAAATTATACAGCGAAATCAGTAGGTGATGCGCGAACTTGTGCTGTGGCATAATCAGTGAAGTTCTCTAAGTCAATGAACAAATTTTTCTCTGTAATAGTCTGAGTCTCGAATACTTAGGTCTAGTAATGTACAAGTAATCGGAGTAGATCTTGAATTTTGGGAGAGAGTTAACAACAAGCCGGTGGTTTCTCGTGGATTCCGTGTGCAATTGACGCATTCGCGAGGCTCTCCTCACTAGATGGTGTCAGAGGATACTCCGAATCTGAACTACCGAACCCAGAACTCGGGGAATCCTGGACACGCAGATGTGGTGACTCCGTTTTTCCGTCAGTTAATCTGCTGGCATAAAAATAGAAATACTGAATCATCAGCTCTCTGTCAAGTCGAATAATTAATTAACAATGAATCAACTATAAATATCCTCCAATTGATAATATATTTCAATAAAACCGTTCTGATTTTATTTTTAAAAAGTAGAGAAAAAAATATATAGTCGAATTACAAAAATGTTATTAAAGAGTAAATTCTACAATTCGATTAATTACTCTAGATTCTAGAACTTCGAGCACCCACTGTATTACTGAAACTGCATTGAAAATAAATAGTCTACCTCAAAAGTTCACAAGCAATAGTCAAGAATACTTTTCCAATCCCCTCGTCGTGCAAGGCGGAGGTCTCGTGATAAGAGGCACCGATAATTGTCGCATACGTTCTTCCCTCCTCGGGGTCAACACTCCTCTCTTCAGCCAAATCGCATTTATTCCCCACAAGTACAAGCACCATAGGCTCCTCAATATTTCTCTTCAACTCATTCACCCAAGTCTTTATCGCTGTAAATGTTTTATACTGTGTGATATCGAAAACAAGAACAGCAGCATTTGCGTGCCTGTAGTACATCGGTGCCATAGATCTGAATCTTTCCTGTCCCGCTGTGTCCCACACTTGCAATTTCACCCTAACATCCTGAAGATTTATCCTACAGGTGAAGAATGACGCACCAACCGTGGGACTCGGCCGATTGAGATCATCCCCTGCGTATCTCTTTATCATACTAGTTTTTCCGACCCCTTCAACAGAAAATTCCATCGAACAAATATTTATACCCTAATCGGAAGTTTTCCCGAGTTTTTCTAACTTGTAATATTTTTTTTTGCTACCGCAAGGAGTTGATTAAAGGGAAAAATTCAATTTCATTGACTTTCCTTTTTTTTCAAGAGATGTTCTGTGAGATTGTACATTGGTGGCAAGTGGATTTTTCCCGATTCACTATAAATCAAATTTTCCAATAGTGAAAATTCCCCGAGAAAGCTCGAGTTCTGGGGACCTATTCTCGACGAATGGGAAATGTCTTTCGTGAATGGAACGTAATCCGTGAAAGAACGAACTGTTTGTTGATGACTTTTATTTAGAAATCAGAGTTCTCAAGGGAATATAATTCCCAAATATTCGTTCATGGATTACATTCCCAAGTGTCGAGAATAGGCCGCTTGGTGATAACGTCCAAACACTGACGTGACATTCTAGGTATTTCCGGAATTGATTACAGGTTATGTAATTCCGGTAACAATACGATCAATCATCCAGGGATAAACTGAATAGTAATTTATTTATTTACTCACCCTGGGACCCCAGGACCACCACTTTACTCTCCAGAGTCCTCATGATTTCTGTCTGGAGTTGTCAATCCATTGATTAATCAGAATCAGGACCACCTGATCTTTTCGTGTTATTATTTTTGATTGTTGGGGATGAATAATTGTGCAGGTCTGTTGTCTTTCCAACATTTGGGAGTCACGGTCACGTTTGATTGTTGATGTCAATCCGGTCGTAACCTTGTGATCATTGACAGAGCCAAGGTGGAATAATGAGCTCGCCTCGAGTCGATGCTGCACTGTCAACAGAAATCACCTCTTGAACGCACACTGACATCTCCTGGAGCACTGCAGACACCTGGGGGGACTACGTCGACAAATTACCAACGGTCAGCTGGAAATTCTCCTACTCTCTGGGTTAGCACTCAAATTTTGGGTAAAAAATGTTTATATTTTTTGAATAAAAAATGTAAGTAAATTATTGAAGGAAAAATATTGAAGTAAATTATTTTCACGAATTTTCAATTTTTTGGAAGTTCAAGGACATTTTATATATTTTTTTTAAAGCATTTATACGATGAGATTTAAAATTCTGGTTTTATTTTTTTTAATAGATTGCAGGGTTTTTTTTTAACTTTATTGAAGAGAATATTTTGAAAAAATATTTTGAGTTAATGAGAAATTTTGGTTGAATTAATTTGATTGTTTTGCAAATATTATTTGGCAATTATTATAATTTATTGTAGGTGCCTTCATTATTTTTATTTGAAATTCCGAGGTTATTTTTGGATCGTTCTGATTTTAGATCTAGATCGATCGCCGATAAGGCCTCTGTCGCCAAAAAAAGTCGTGACAAATAAAATAAGATTTTCATTCCGAATTATCAATTCCCAAAATCCGGAGATTACGGATTAGACTTTGGTATTAATATCTCCATCGAAGGAGAACGACAAAGTACGTCATCCCTGGAGTTTTAATCATCACTAATGAAATAGTTTCGCAATCGTTATCACGTTGAGCCCCCGAGGCACCCGAAGTAATCTAGAATCAGAGGAAATTGCGGTGAGACGATTAACTCTTCGTCATCGATGAGGAAACCCACCCCCCGGAGAACACCCATCGAGAATCTTCGCCGCAACTAATCCGAAAGTGTCGATGACTTTCTTTATTCCGGTTTACTTCCGGTGATGGCAATTTAGCGACGCAATCCTCTGGTGATTCCCATTCGGGCCACGTACCTCCGACAACGAGCTTGTTTCCGGTTAGAGGAAACTCTCTCTATCAGTGAGAATAATAGCTCACTCTTTATAAAAAAAAATAAAACCTCCCGACCCCTCAGGACTCCCCAATTGGAAAGAGAAATCCGGAAAATGACTTTGAAATTTTGAAATTTTCTGCAAAGTGGAATTTTCAAGGACTTCAATAATTTTATAACGAATATAAAAAATATTGATTATTAAATCCAGTATATTATTATATTATACTATTCAAATATATTAATATATTAATATATTAATATAAATTAAACGGAATAGATTGGTAAAATATTTGAAATGGGTGTAAAGTATACTTGATGTATTTTTTTTTTTTGGCGGAGGGGTTGAAACGTTGAAGCTGCAAATGGCAATGGAATTGTTTCCACCTCGGACGCCATTTGCCGTTGATTAGGATGCGGTTAACTCCTTGGAATTCTCCGTCCCACTTTGGCACTACCGCCCACCACCCGTCCACTTGGAGATCCTCCACCCCACCAGAACCACTACCCCTCACTCGTCAGGGGGTGAAAAGCTCCTTTGGCCAACGACCCTACGTTATACGCCTGGCACAACCCCTCGCCATCCATCAACCCAAGTCACCATCAACAATTCGTGACGAGTTACACGTATCAGAGATCGAATACAATCAAATTTTACCAAATGCTCCCACCAGACCAATAAATACGTCATCTACGTCTTGCACGTCCTCCCCGTCCGCAGGTATCATTCATTACAACAAGAAATTTCCTTGTGATCGGTCATCAACAATTGAATATATTTTTTTAATATATTTTTCATAAAAGGTAACACTACTGCTTAATTAAATGAATTAAAATTTTTTTGTAAACCCTTGGATTCTCAAAATTAATTTCTTACTCTTGAAAAAAATCCACATTTTTTTTCATTAGTTAAATTAAAAATATATAATTAATCGTTTATATCTGAATAATGTAGTGCGCCATAAAATGAAAATTTTCAATTGGAAAATCGATTTGGGGTGAAATTTTCCCCTCGAACTGGACAGAACCCAGTGGTCAAGAGAAGACACTTAACTCCGAAATCGTAATGTCGAGTTGTGATTAGCGCATGGAAAAATTACCGTCCCTTCAAGTGTTGTTTATCGTCCAATGGGAATGGTGAAATAGCGGAGATAGAGTGACGGCAAACGGGACGAAAACGAGGGATGAACGAGGGGATGAAAGGGGATGGGAGGTCGGTGAGGGAGAAAGGGGGTGGACATAACGTGGCGGACGGCGCTTGCTCGCTCGCCCAAGGGGTCGCGTACCGTCGCGACGCTCTCGTCGTCGAGTTGATTGTCGCAGATCTTATTATCCCCTCTCGACCCCCCCAATCCACCCCCCGGGGGAGGTGGAACTCCCGGATAGGGGGATTAAGCTGGTGTGCGCGGTGAAGACAACTCGGAATGTACGATGAGTGTGTTGGAAGCCCGAGGGTAACCTCGTTAGCACTAATGACGGCACTCCTCATCCCCTCTGCTTCCCCTATTTTCTTGGAAAACCGCGTGAGCCAACTGCGAACGCGGATCGCTCTCTCGTGATATTATTTGCGGTTACACCCGAGCTTTGCCTCCCCCAGGACTCCAGAGGCGATTCCTACGTCGCCTGGTCATCGATCATCGATAATTCCCCTATTTAATAATTACACTTGTAATTTTCAGACTCAAATGAAAATGCAAAAAATTAGACTACTGAAAAATTACGCAGGAATTCAATGGAAATTTTTTTTCAGCTTCATAAAAATGCGAAGGAAAATTTCTGGGGAATTCTTCACTCAGGATTTTTTTGATTCCTTGAATTTCCTGGGAGTTCTCCATTTTCCGATCCATAAAAATGTGGAAAATAGCGGTAATAATTTCCCTGAATCATCCCTATATTAAAAATTCAAGTTTTCATTGACCAATTGAAATGAATGAAGGAAAAAATTAAATAATGGAAAATTAATAATAAAAAATATACTTCCCATGTACCCACATACGCCGAATACATATCCACGTATATAATACATAAGTCCTCCCACAAATTATAAATTATATAAAAGCGCGTACTCATAATTAATCTACATTCGCCCCACATACCGTTCCCACCCCCAAAAACCCCACAGTTCAAAGTACATAATATACCCGACGTATGTATAAGTGTGATGGCAGAAAACTAAAAGGTTTGGAATAGCGTTGAAATAGCGAGGTACCCTAATACGAGGGAGAGAATTCCGAGAGACTTCGCCGAGAAACAAACGATAGGAGTGAACAAGCAGTGAATCACCCAAGTGCTTGTTTACCAAGGGAATCAGGGATTCAGGGATGCCGTTACCCCATCCCCAGGACTTCCCTCTGAGAATCCATGAGAGATGCTTTTTATCTCCCCCTCTTTCGCCTCCCTCTCCCCCACCCAGTCTGCACTCATCGGGAGGATGTGTATTTCTCCCTCTTCCTCGAATTTACCCCCAGCTGTCCCTGGGAGAAATCGTACTCGACAGTTGGCATCTATACGATCCCTTGAATTTCTCGAATATAACGCGAGGCACTTGTATACACAGACACAAACTGCCTCCAGTCCAGGAAAACCCCATAGCGTTTACCAGTTGGAATCGCTAAATGTAATTCGGTTAAAAGGGTTTTAGCAATACAATGCATATAAACATGAGGGGTGGTAGGGAGGGGTGAAGGGGGGAGGGCCGGGGGGAATCTCGAGAGTCGTCGGTGCGGAAGTCAAGTCTATGGAACCGCCACTTGGATTTTCTCTCCTCTTATAAATTGTCGTGATCTACGGAAAAATTCTATTTTCATCCCCTATGCTCTATGCCCTATGCCTCCTCTCCCTCCCACCCCCTCTGCCCCTTTCCAATTGAATATCACATCATTCCTCCCAAAAAAAGATATGACGTCGGGAATTTTTTTTTTTTGGGTACGTGATTTGAGTGCGGTGATGATTTTATTGGAATTTAATTTTCAATTTTGATTTATTTAATTCGGGCTGGGGGTAATTAATTAGTTGATGTGATAATATAAAAGTAATTAAAAAACTGGTTAATTAATTAAAATAATAAAATTTTAAGTCAATTTTTCAACGGTGAATGTTGTGTTTTGGCTCATCATTGCGGTGAGGGGGTGCGAGGGGGGTGCGAGGGGGTACGAGGGGGTGTGATGGGGTGGGGTAAATACAAATGACTCGATTGACAGGAGAGGATTGGAGGAGTGCAGGTTTTGTCGAGTTGTTTTTTTTTTTTTTGTATCGATTTTTTCAGAGGAACTTGACGCTCGGTGAAGGGAGGGAATTGGCTCGATGCCGGGATTTTTTTTTTCAAGTTTTTTTTTTTTCCTAGTGGGCGATATATCGCCACTGCACGCTCGGCCAATTACGAAAAATGGACGTTACATTTCCCCGCTCGTTTCATCCCTCTTCTTTTCTGTATATATTTCACTCGGCAATTTGTCAAATTACCGGGGAGGGGGTGGTGGGTGTTTTTTTTTTTATCGGGATGCGTGGGTATGCGATATACCCCGATCTAATGGCATGTCATCCGGGGAAGGGGTGGACACGGGATTGGGCGCTCGTCACACGCCTCGACGACCCGGAATTATAATTCGACAAATTGGGATGATGAAATATATAACTCGATGAAAATGAAAAAGTTGTTTTTCCGGGCGGTGGGTACTAGGGGAATTAATTTTTTTACCGATAAAAATGGAGGGACGACTGACTATTTTGTTTTACACATTTGTAATTCCGAGATGAATCGCAAAATAAATGACGACTTTCCTCGATTCGAGATTCACTCAAAGAAATTAAATCGAAATAAAAAATTTAATGTTAAAAAACAATGATTAACCACAAAATCCGTTCAATCTCAGAGAACGATTTCTACGAAAACCGTAATAAAATCGAAGTTGTCAATTGAATACGAGGGATTTAGAGAATGGCTTTTCTTCGATTATCGCAATCATCATTTTTCCTGGTGATTGAATTCCTCCCCATCAAGTCTCCCCCGTACCAGAAGTATTTCACATCGTACTAACCGATCCAGAAGAAAATCGATGGTAATTCGTTAACTGCTTGAACACACACTTCCTCAGTCATACATACTCAAAACGAGTCTTACCCGTGAGATACCCATGCTTCCACCCGAGTGAATTCCATTTCATCCCAGCAACGATCCGCGAATCGAGATTTCCGTCCCCACGTACTGGAATTCGTAACTGGAAATTAGCATGTCATAAATACTGATGGGAGGAAAATGGCGACTGCGTCTAGTTGGCAGCCCTGGTACTCCATATCGTCTGGAATTCTCATTGGGAATCCCAAGCATTACCAAAATTGCCGAGTACAATCTCTCATCATCGAGATAAATTATCTGATGACAGAATTGCCCTCAGAAAAACTCAATTTCTCAAAGATAAAAAAATTCCCAAAAAAATTTCTGAAATCGAGAGAATTTTCTAAAGCGCCATTTTCTTCTTCTTTTCTTTTAATAAGTAAATTACTTGTTTAAAATACAACCAACGAATTAAATAAAATCCACAATTTTCCAATATTTTATCTCGATAATTTATTATAGGAACTTGTCGCAATATATTAGATTCTTCGATCATCACAATTGATTTCGTTCTATCTTAAATCGACGCACGATTACTATGTACAATTTTTCTCGTGTTCGTAGATTCGTATTATTTATAATTACGTTATATTACACAGGGGGAAATACATAAATATGTATAATTAATGCTATACCTAGACGATAACAAAGTCATTTGCTCTCCAACTCGTGTTCTGACAGAAGAATTGGGTCGCTATTACCAGGACTCAGCAATTCTTACAGAATCATTAATTTCCCTGAAAAACAGATTGCTCGCTCGTGATTAATCATAATTATTTGAAATAATATCAAACCGATTAAATTGCAGTACATGATCCATTAAAAAAAATTATGACTGTCAGCAATTAATTTCCACAAACCAATGAACCAAAAATCCATTCGTCAATTCTTTCTCATTGAACGAATTGATAAAAATCACTTTAAAATGCACTTCATGATAAAAATGATAATTAATCGAAATCCTTGATTTCCTCTTTCCAACAACTGCCTAGAAATTTCTACTGCAAATGGGGTCCGCAATATTTACATTCATCTCCAACGAAAAAAAAATTCAAAACGACTGATGCGAACGAAATTCTTCTATCAGTGCATGATTGACAATTTATCTAGAAACGGGGATAGCAAACGGGAATGGGACAAGGTGGACCACTGAATTTTCCAAGAAGACCATCGGTGCTCTTTGAATTTTGAGATAGACTATCTAAATCAAAATGGACCACAATTTCCCATTTTACCCCGCCTCTTTCATATATTTACAGGACGACATCGGGGACGTCAGTTCAGACGACGTAAGGCCTGTACAGCGGTTCACGAAGTTCGTTGATGAGTCTCGGATGATCATGAGAATTTCCCCGGTCATCGCTCGGTGCGGTTGCGCCACCTGGGGGATTCCCCGTTACCGTTGCATTGGCGGGGGTACGGGTGTCATCACTGCTGCCAACATTTTCCCTCTCACTGCTGGAGTTTGCCCTGGAGCCTCCACCCGGGGCCGTGTCCTCACTCTTGCTACCACCTCGCGCCTCCTGCTGGGCCTTTTTGCTCCTCTTCCACTTCATCCGACGATTTTGAAACCAAATCTTCACCTGAACATGAAATTCATTCCAACCATTACGAAAAATCATTTATTTATTTATTTCTCCGGTCAATTATTTCGAATTAGTAAATTAAAAAAATGGCAGCGTCGAAAATACTAATGAATAATTAATAACAATTTATCCGTAATTCTAATTTGGATTTACAGTAATGAATGATCTCAAGCGTAAGCACTCAATTTCTACGAGAATAAATTTGTATTCGCGATATGAGGCGAGTGTCGTAAATATAAAAGTAAGGGAGACGGAAATGAGGGTGAGAAAACCCGATTTTTCGCCCTTGCCGATTCGCTGGAGTACCATGTAAATCTCTCGGACAACATATCATGCAGAGCTAGAGTAGTCCAATCCCTCTCGTATACTCCCATATTATACCACCCTCCAGAAACATTCCTCTCATGCCTTCTTTTTTTTTTCACACATTTTATACCTCTCACTTGGCACATACGTGAGAATACCGATGGGGAAAGAGGGCAACGCCTCCAATCCATAAAACCTCAAAAGGATATGTCGTTACACGCGTCGTGTGAGCCACTCTCGGTGCTTTATACTGGAGTGTGAAGGAGAATTGAATCGGTAAATTATCGAAACAAATCAGAGTCTCAGCCCGGCTTGTAAATCCGACTTTTACCCCCTCGTGTGTTTGTCTTGTCATCCGTCACAGAGCGGGTACAAAGCTCTCGAGTTACGTTTAAGTTGACATTTGCTTGAGCGATTTTATGGGGTTTACGATATCACCGTGATGTTAACTTGATTGAATAGGAGACTGACGATAATTACATGACGAGAAGAATTTTTTTTAAAACAGGGACCAGCGACGCGCCGAACCGAACGGCGATTTTCACTACTGCCTACTTTTTCATGGATATCTCGACATCCAGGAGAGATACAGATTTTTTCATCATAACCGATTTCGTAGAGTTTGCCAAGCCTGACAAAAAAGGTCGTTACGAAAATATCGATTTGTGCCTTAATTTTAGAGATATCGCTGAAAAACTCACGGAATGTGAAAACTCAACCGACTGGAATTTTTTCCGGATAATTAATCCGAACCATTGATTGCTTTATTAAATTACTGTAATTAGAACCATTGATTTTGGGGGGAGGGGATACAAAACTACTGAGGAATGATTGAAATAGCTGTCAAGAATTATTTGTTCTTCTGCTGACGAATTAGGAGTAATGAAGTCATACCTGTGTCTCGGTGAGCATGAGTGACGTAGCGACCTCAAATCTCTTGGGTCTACTGAGATATTTATTCTGTCTAAACTGCTTCTCCAATTCCAACAACTGCTGCGACGTAAAAGCTGTTCTGGGTCTCCTAGTTTTACCCAGAAGGGCGTGCTGTGCTGCGCATCCTGAAAATAAGGATAAATTGTTGAGTAAACAGAGACATGTGAGCGATTATTTCTGCATGACCGGTTTACCCTTAAATCGTAAGTTTGAATGTATCGGAGGGGATGGTTATTTACGCGCAAAGATCATCCAATAAAAATCAGCCAATGCTAATGTAATTACAGGAAAAGGCATATCCCTGGTGAATTTATTTGGGTGTCGGTATGATTCGAGGGGTTGAAATGGGGGAGAAGAAAGAGCCGCCCCTCCAATTAGTCCAGCCAATGACTCTTCATCGGGGGGTGATCGCCCATTCACTTTCACCAGTCTCTCCTCAAAATTACACGGACCTTTTAATTAATCCTCGGGGTTTTATTTTTATTGCATTTATGGGTCATGCTGGGGCTCGATTGGGTCACATGATTCGGGACATCAGCCCGGATGATGACGAGGAGATTGGAGCGACTTAACGAACCCCGTGGCTCGTCACTCTGGTCTAGGGACCGGCTGTCAATGTTTGTACACATGGCAGTCGAGGATTTGACAGGATTACCGGTGGCGCATTCATTTTTAGATGATGTTTACAGGTTCTTCGATTTTTGCAGCATTCCACGATTTTTTAAAACTCTACCGAAAATTGCATTCTATCTTTTTTTAAGCGCAAATTTGTCGACAAGTTTTAGAGTACTTCAATGAATATTTAAAACCCCTTGGAAATTAAAAAAAACGGGAAATTGGAGTTTTGGTTATTTTTACAGTAAACATTTTTTTCATAATTTTCTAGAAATTTTTGGGAATGCAATTTTTTCCTTTTTTGATTTTTCGATATTTTCAAAAAAAACGCCATTTAAATTATAAAAAAAAATTCCTATTCAAATTTTTGAAAAATTTTTCAAAACCTTTCCGAAAAATAAATTTGTTTTGTTTTCCGATTTTTTTGTTTCATAAAAAAATCTTTCTGAAAAGTCTTCCAAAAATTTTTTGAAAACTTCAAAAAAATATTCCGATTACAATTATTTTTTTACCCCTGTCCACGATGAAAAAACCTTGATTAATTGAAAAGTGATAAGGAAAATAATTATTCACAATTACCGAACAATGAGTGCCCCATATGGTCTTAAAAAAAAAAATGCGTACACACGTGTCGAGTGGACATAAGGACAAGAGAACCGGTGAAAAAACCCGTGATATTTATCCACATAATATTGGAGATGCTGGAGTATCTAGTCCCATTGACACTTAGCATTTAGGATGTAGCATTTAGCGGGCTATTTATCGTGGGGTAACGCCAGGATGGGTGCCCCCCTGTGGGCCCCATATGGCAGAGACGATTTGTCCATGGGTGTCCCTTATCCCCCGGTTACCTCTCCCCCTCGAGTTTCATCACCTCCCCCCTTTCTCATTATGACAATTACGTGGATGAATGATTCCCTTTATAACACTCTGGAGTTTAATGGTTACCCCGTGCAGTCAGGATGACACTCTGATTTATCTTTATCGTACGACATTAAGTTTATATTTTCGGGATCAATGGGTTTAAAGTACTTCAAGTGCCACCGAGGAAATCCTCGGGTCATCAGGGAGTCCATTATTTTTCACTGATCAATGGAATGGAGTCTGAGAAATTTCCAGGATTAATAAGAAAATGAAAATTTTTTGTCATCAAACCCCCAGGGGCCCGATCTAGGATTGTTGGAGAAAGTGACTTTTTCCAAAATTCCATTTTTTCATAAACTAATTATTAATTTCCCGTAGTTCCTGTATTCGCTCTATAAATAATAATGAAACATTTGAAGAAAAAAAAAATGTAAAAACGATGGAAAATCATGATAATGATAAATAAAATGAAGAAAATAAATAGAGTAAATAAATAAAATATCATATCCCCTCCAATTCGAAAGGGCGATACTCCCATTCACTTTCGAAATCATTCGAGTGGAAAAATCAAAGAAAAATACAGGTTGACACGGAATGGCATCTCGTGTATCTCGTGCGCGTGCAGATCATAAACAGTGACAGATGTCTGTAAACAAGAAGGGTGGCAAGCTTTATCGAATGGACAATACTACAATTCGCGCTCTCGTTTTCTGACCCCGCGGCAAATTTCACGGAGAGAGCTGTTTATCCGTTGTTATAGCTCTCAAAAAGAAGAAAGATGGAGAGTGACACCCGCCTGAGGGGAGAGCAAACCCAAGAAAATGTGTTGGGGTGTGCTCCCCCCTTTATTATGATAATTTAATTTATCTGGGGGTTGCATCGGCCGATTCATGCCATTCATAATGGCGTACCCTCGATAATCAATCTAATACCGACGGTCGCGGTGGTAAACGCACCTATTATGTGCACTCAAAGTGACACTAAATTACTGTCAACATTCGTGGAATTAAAAATGACGAATCAATCAAATTTTTACCATCACTGATAAAAAAAAACCCTTAAATCCTATGAATTTTTTCCACATCAATTGAAATAAATGATAAATCAAAGAATAAAATTGAAAAATAAAACATAAAATTTTGATCCACAAAATACTAATTGAAATTTTTTATAACATTCTCCCTCAACGAATAAAAATGTTGTTAATTAATTAATTACTGTTGTTAATACGAGAAATTCAAGTAATAATTTTATTTGACACCGAATTGTAAAATGGAATAAAAAATTCAGTGACAGATTGATATAATAAAAAATTGAGATGACGTCGTGAGTGAAATAAATAATTCTTCAATCAATTTTCACCAGTGTAATGACAAAAAGGAATGAAAAATTGTTGGATTGTACTAACGAAGTGGTAGAGCTCTGGGATTTACCGTAATTACCCCTAACAGTCCTTTTACACAGCCCTCAGTACACCTGTCCACCCCTATTCAAATGAGGTGAACCACCTAAAATAACACTCACCTAACTCGCCATTCTGATTAAACCAATTTGATGATTAATAGCCGAGTAATCAACACCCCAATTGGTCCAAAATGCCGCCGATTAACCCTTCAACTGCTCACATCAGCAGTTAAGGGGATGAAGGGCTAGTCCAGGGGTAGTTCTAATGACTGGACATTAATTCGTTGGTAGAAGTGTTTCCAGGTTGAGGCATCCTCAGCTCATCGCAATTGGCATCATCTGGGGGTGCCACAGGCCCCGCCCTACCACCCTCAATCTCACCCCTATGCCCCGCCTTCTCCACCAAGTGAAAATACTTCAAGTGGCAATTCTTCGTTTCCTTTTATAACGCGAGAAATGCAGACGGGGCATCCTTTAATCCACCAGTCATCCCCATTCCACTCTCTTACACCACGAAAATCCTCACCAGAGAGGGGATAGCGTTTAGGAGAGTTGGCCAACTTTTATCGGGCCATTTTCCTCAGCCTCCAAATGGCCAAATTTAATCCCAAACTCTTCAGCTCTTTTGGCTTGCCACAAATCACGTCGTAAACATTTGGGATGCGGTGTTATGGTATTCCTGGGATTTCTTCGGGTATCATTCATAATTCTTCGGGGGTGGAGAAAATTCACCATTTTTTTTGCGTTCAGCCATTTTCACAGGAAAAATTTCCCGGCTCCAGGGAAAATCCAATTCGCACAGGACCAGAGAGATTTTTTCATTCTCAAGTCACACAATTCCCGCGTCTTAATATCAATTTGTTTAATTTCCCCAGAATTTTCCATTTATCAGAAATTCAACTGCACGTGATGGGATTTTCTTTTGAATTTTCCAGAAAAATGAGAAATTAAAAAAAAAAATGAGAATTTTTATGGATAATTGAATTTTTATGATAATTCACATAACTGTTAATTTCAAGAAATTATTGACAATGAGTGACTGAAAATTTGCAATTGTATAATGCAATGAATTTTAAGGAAATATTTCAGTCGGAGAACTTGAAGCCTGTGGATGTCAGGATTCAGGAAAGGATAGTCTCAAATAAAATTTCAACGTGCAGTAATGTCGGTAAGCATCAAACGCATGTGGTCAGCCAAAATGTACATAAATTCAGGGTAAAGAGGTCTGAATACAGTAATACATTGGTTAGTGGTGGAAGCGTGCGAGAGGCCAGACACGAATGTTACACATCGGGTAACCAAGATCTGTTTGCTCGCGGACAGCCAAACTAGCTCGGAGCTAATTCAGAAACACCATTACCACCGATATACGCGCCAGCGATCGGCAATCCAGAGGGCCCCGGGGTTATCCCTGTGTATGTTGGCTCATACTGACAACATTCTCTATTTGCAATACATCCAGGATATTTCCTAGTGTAACTACTGTGCATGAGCTCCATTTCCATTTATTCTGCGTGAGATGCGCGCGCCATCGCACGCCCCTCAGACCGATACCTAAAAATTGATTCACTTTTGCATCAACTAAAATTCACCAAATAATACCATTGAAATTGCAGAGGAAAGAAAGTCAATGAAAGTTTAAGCGAAATTTCGAGAGATTTTTTGGGAATTTATTGATTGATTTGTTTATTTATTCACTCGAATTATTGACAATTACTTGTAATTAATGTAAATAATGGAAATTGTAAATTTCCTGTAAATTCCCATTTTATGAAAAATTTCCAATTTAATCGAGGAAATCTTCCAATTAATTTAGTCCATCGCGTGTTTTAATAATTTATTTACAAAATTCATTGAGTTAATGATAAAAAAAATGGAAATCACAAGTTAAAATCAGGGATGAGATTGATGAAATAATTTCCTTGAAATCTAAACGGAATTTCGTTCATGAGATTCAAATAGCTGAATAAAAAATGCAATTTTTTTTTCATGGCGATGTGCACCGGATGCGCCAAGTCTAAAGCAGTTGCCATAGAAACCATGGGAATCGGTGATGGCGAAAGAGTGAGAGAGGTAAAGAGGAAAGGGAGGGAACAAACCCTCGGGTTTGTTGTATAACGAAGAGTGAGAGAGAATTGAGTGGAAGGCTGAGGGGATGAATAGACGGATGAATGACGCACAATTAACTAATTAAATCATCCGTCGACCCTAACTCGACGCGAGTTCCACTCGTCTCCGGAGTATCATCCCTTGCCCTCCCGATTCCCTCCCCCTCGTTATATCAACCCACTTTCATCATTTTTTTTTTCTCATTTCGATTAGCAGCGGCCCCTCTCTGCCCCCAACGATCGCTCGTTTGTCCAGAATTCAGTGAAAAAGAAGAAGAAATCCCGGGAAAATTGTAATTGCTCGGGGCACAAAGGTTCACGATAGTTTGTCAAAGTAATTGAGGATTTTCCACCCGGAGATATTTCAAATCAAATATTGTAATTTCTACCGACAGAACTCGATAAATTTGCACCGAGATTGTTCGATTATTTCCTTGCGTTCGAAAATATTTTACCAGTGAATAATTGCCCAATGAGTAATTGGATTAAGAATTAGTGTTTATGTCTGAAATTAATTCTTCAAAAATTCTTCCGAGCGTCAAGTGAATTTTCGGATAATTTTATCCAGCGATATTCTAAAATATTTATAGAATCCCTCGATCCATCCCCAAATACCCATAAATTCCCGAATAAACCAGTACAGACAGTACTAGTTACCCCCCTCCCCCCAAAAAATTGTACCCCACATAAAAACAAGGAATAGACACCGTTAAAACACGCTGTAGAACCATATAACCCCGCGCCAATATTTCCCAAATAAAAATCGGTAGCAACACGCTATTTACAATTTTTTTCCTCCCCCCGCGATTCTCGGTTATTGTTTTATAAAAGTCGGGAATTCGCAGGCCGTAAAAATTCGCAATTTCCCCGGTCTGTCCATCGTTGTCACATCGATGGGAATTGGCTGGCCATGCGAGAGAGAGCACCTATTTTTTTAAATCTTTTTTTCCCCTGCAACTACCAATCAGGATCATCTGACAGAAACTGCACCGATCCCCCTCCCCCCAGCCATCAACGAGCCAATTTGTTCGATAAAACCGTTGGACTGATTGCCCTGACAGACTGACCACCGCAAAGTTTTTCCAGAAAAAAATGAATATTCCACGAAAGACCTTTCGCACACGATTGGAAATTTTACACTGAAACTCCCGTTACAGTAAAAAAAAAAATTTACCGAATCCCGTGGACAGTTTCACTGGAATTCCAGAGAATTCCCTGCAACCCCAGAATTTTTTTATCCCACAAAAATTTGATAGAAACTCAAGCAAAAATTTTCATCGATTTCCATTTCCTGAAATTTCGCTAGAATTCTTTAAAATTCCCAAAATCTGCAGAAAAGCGCAAGACTGTCAAAACTCTAAATCCAAATTTGAATTAAAGGTATTTACCTTAAGAATTCTCGATAATATTTCGGACAGTTGTGTCCCTCCCCAAAAAAAAGATATACAATATTGGAGTAATCAGTGGGACAAACTGGGCGCGCGATAAGGTGTGTACCTTTCAGCTAAAGAGATCTCCCCAAACGAGTGATTGTAGTCCCGAGGTCTTCGGTTATTAGTCTTATCAGTCGCCAGACGATCGAGAGAAAATGAAAAAGAAAAAAGAAGAAAAAAAAAGTGGAGTAGCATATCCGGTTGGATAGGCACTCATCAAACAGTCCATTAGACATGTCAACACCGGTCTATCTTGTCCCGCGTGGACAATCTGTCTTTCCCATGATAGTGTCGCCTAATACATCGTGAAAATGAGATAATAGTCAGCAATAGGTGTCAAGAGCTAATGAAACAACGACAAGGGTTAGAATCATCAACAACATCAAGCTAAATCAAGCAGCAGATGTTCCCTTATCTCAAAAATGCTAATGATGTATTTAAAATTTGTACACATGTGGAAGCTTGTCCTTTCAAATACCCCGTAGTATCAAAAATTTGTACCGATTCTGTTACCGATCTATCGTGAATAACAAGTGTTAAAAATAGACCACAAGATTTAACGGTAGACCCTAGGAAGCTAGAAATTGGAGTGAACCAACAGTTGTACAAAGAGCAAACAGTCTTACGTAATGACAATAGGTTTTTCCATCAATTGCAGGGAATTCATGTCATAAGAAGAACCGATAATCGATACCGAGAAGCGATAGCCGATCACCAATAGCCCGTTGCCGTCGCTCTCTAGTATTACCGATGACAATTAATGCCATTAAAACCCCAAGTGGTTTATTACTCTCGAGATCGGTATCGATTTTTTTTATCATCAAGATCACAATTTGGATCACTCAAAAGACAATCGCACTTTCTTGTTAATTTAATTAATAATTATTTCAATTTCAAAGTCATCGTGGATGCAGTCAATCAATTAACGTTATCTAAAGATCGTTATTTTAAAATACAATTTGATAAATCGTTATCGATTTTCATTTTTTCGATTGGAGTCGAATTCTGCAGTTGAATTTTCAGTGTGGAAATCCCGATTGAATTTTAATCTTTGCAATTGCATAATTGAGACGTACTCAACATTTTTTAATGCAAAATCGTAAACAGCAGTTGTGATTGCCGTGGAGATGCCAATGACCTTGAATTATATGCAAAGTGTATTTGAGAAATGCTCACCAGCTAAATCAGCAGGCAGTCTTGGGTAGAGCATTCCAGTCCTGGCCAGCCACTCAAGCTGCAGAGGATGAATGTGATGGGGTTGCTGAGCCTGCTGCTGTGGATGTCCAGGTACAGAGCCTCCAGTAGCTCCAGCATTCCTGGAGTGTGCCTGCCCCAACTGCTGTGCATCCTTGTGTATAGAGTGAAAGGCACTGGTGGTGCCACCAGGATGATAATACAACCCAGAAGGATGAAGAATGGGTCCACCAGAGTGTAGAAGAAGTCCCTGTTGATTCTGTCGCATAGCGACGGCGACATTGACACCGGTGCCGAGTCCATACGGTGTAACACAGGCCAGTCCTTCATTTCTGTGTCCAGGATGTCCAATACCCTGGATAGCCGATCCGCCGAGAGGATTCGTCGCCAAGTCTTCGGAGCCCGGTGATATCGGTGGACTGGACACCGGACTTCGACTGCCATTGCTACCTGGACTGGCACTGGAGGTTCTCCTTCCAGTTTCGTCTTCCCTCATCTCCTCGACGTCGACATCAGTTCCAGTCTCATCCTCGATGTTCTCGATATTCTCTTCGGAATTTCTCTCGAACCTTGCGGCATCAAGCAGCGCGTCATTCTGATTGGGAGGAAATCCCCCGTAATGGGATAACCGAATACCACTGGAGTCTCTGATTGCCTGGAGCATCCTGGAGCCCTGATTACCACCAAGTGGCAAATTTCGATCGGTTCTAGGTACGAAGGGATGCAGGGGATTCCCCAGGGAGCCGGTGGTGCGTCGTGGGGCGGGTGGTGGGAGGGAAGGATCTCCACTGATCGGGTCGTCGTCCTGTCTGGGCTTGGCTGTTCTACCCAGGAGTGCGTCGATGCAGAACGACGTCTTCCCGGAGGATCGTTGACGTCCTGGGGATAGCTCACGTGCATCAGGACCCTCTGGTGAACACATACCCGTTTCGCTGTAGCACCGATCGTCATTGGAATCCTCACGGAAGCGTTTTGCTGGCTGATGGCTCTCGTCGCTCGACGATTTTCCCTCGATTCGGCTCGACTCGTAGGAGCCACTCAGGAGGCGGCAGTTGACGTCGGTGTCCGAGGAGTCTCTCCTGGATTCACCACTTGTCATGTAATTCAGGTTGTTCGTACTCAGGGGCGATGCGGCGTCCGGCGAGCGCGCCTCCTCGGAGCTCGGCGAGGCACCTGATTCATCGAGGTAAGGATGACGGTGTCGTGGGTGGTGTATCTCCTCGGCCACAATCGTCGTGTTGTAGTGCATCGCAGCCATGTCTCTATCACTGTCAACTTCAATGCATCTCCAATCACATCAAGAATTATCAAGGCAACACGATAAACACTTGAACTTTTAAAACTTCTGGGTTTTTTTTTTTTTTTGAGTATTCCACTGGGTTCAACTGATAACGAAATCGCGAATACGGAGACGGAGTTTAATGAAAAAATCGATAATCGATTTGGGGGTGATCCGGGATCGGTGGAGAGTCGATTCAGAGTCGATTCAGTGTCGATTCAGTGTCGATTCAGAGTCGATTCAGAATCGATTCGGTGGTGATTCGCAGACGATTCCTACACCTACGAGAATTTGTTGACCGAACCGGTGTCGACTGCGTCGCAAAGTGGAATCCGACGGTGGTGTGTGGGGCACCGCGTGCGTTCGTCCCAAAAATCTTCCCCTACTCTCGTCACCGATATAGTCGATCTTCTGGTCTCCACCAGAGCGTTTGGCGATTTAATCGAGGGTGGAAGGAGGGGGATATGCGCTCCGCCCCCGAGTCGGCCAACACACGCTCAAATCATCGACATTCCCAGAGCCCCGCCCTCCAACCACCCACTCGAGGGGGAGAATTTTCGGGTGGAGAAGGGATGTGGAAGGGGATGCTGCGCCACGTTTACCCTCTTTTCTCATATACGAATTTTTGCCAATTCAGGGGTGGCTAGATCTTTTGCGGATTTCTAAGCCAATCGTCTCTTTTGCCGACACTTGGGTGGATCGAGGGGGTTGGGTGGAATGTACACTGCATTTCCGGATATCCGGCACTCTGCCAAGATTCCGCACCACCGACAGCCCGCGGTGGGGGGTGAAGACGGGGGTTTTTTTCATTAAAATGTCTTGCGGATGATGATTCGCGGGTTCCCGGGGTAATTGACGAGGAAAAAAAAACGCGTCATACAGATTTACGCGATTTTCTCAGTTTTTTTAATTTTTGGCATCGATGTGAAATCTTCCGCCAATTTCCTACCGTAAATTCCATACAAAGGCTTGGTAAATATTTTAATAAATCATTAATTACGGTGTATCATGATATAGGATTAATTGATATAAATAGATTTGACATCCATTTTAAATCGAGACAATACAGAATATTTTTACAATTAATTCAATTTCGAGTGAAAATATCTTTTCGTACTTTTTCAAAAATTTAATTTAGTTTAGGTTTTATTTTCGTGAGATGATAGATCAATGGATAATTATCAGAATGGTGAAGATGGAAGAATTTGACTCCTCCACTTTGGGAATGATTTTTGGGAATTTTATTTCAAATACCAGTCGATAAAATGAAGTCGAGTCGATTTTTATTTTCAAGTGCGCAATAAGGCGTGTATTAAAATTTAATTTGTTTTCTTCTAGAATTCAATATCTGGAAGAAACACATGTGTCCGTGATGGTTTAGTACATATGGGCTATTATGATCCCACCGAATTTCCACTAGAACGCACTATCTATTATGATGTGGTATCATCTATTGTTTTGGTTTGTGTGCTAATATGATAGGCGCCCACAATCTCGATATCGATACAATGACGACCTCAATGTAAACTCAGACCCACAGCAAACCCCTCGTGTGGTTCGCCATTAGACGGTTTATCTCATTTTTTTTTGCTGAGTTAATCATGAATTTAGTGATGTATCATTGGAAAAATTTATCGAATGATTTTTTCCGAGTGATAACGCAAAAATAGAATGACTTGGGAATAATCGGTAAATATTTCATGAAAACTTGTTGAAATTTTCATGAAAAGCCGGGTAATTCGGCTTTGGCCATTTATTCGCTGAATTATCTTTGAAGCTCATGCGTTCGTTAATTTTCAATTGAGAATTCAAAATTTTGGGAAAATTAATCGAATGGAAATGTCAAAATTTTTCAATTTTATGACATTCTGGAGAAAATTACTCATTAATTGATGCGAAAATTAATTCAGAAAAATCCTGGGTTGCAATTAAATTCGATGTTTCATTCGTCGATTTCCAAAGGTTCCTGTAAAAATTAAAATGCCCCACCTAATACATAATTATCGAAAAACAGAACAATTTCAAGGTTTTTCCCTTGAAATGCCGATTGATTTTCCAGTAGACTGAAATCGATTGTACAATAAATATTATTCGTTGGTGGAAATTTTTGGAAAAAACCGGTTTTATAAAGTTCAATCACCCAAACCTATTGATTCGTGATCATGAGGCCAATGAGTATGCGGTGTTGTTGACAATAATAATCGTTAACCGGTAAAGGACTCAAGAGAGGGATCAACAATTGAGGTGGAGCCCGATAACAGGTAATTTGGGAGTTAGATGAGACATAGACATCAACTAGATTGGCTTGCTGTTGAATTTCATATGGATCTGTTATAAATGTTGACGCAGCAGGTCTTGGAATTTATTTCAGGTTTATTTTTTTTAAACCGTTTTTAAACGCTCTCCACGCGGTGGAACTCCCGCAGGTCGGGACACTTGACGATACGAGATGTCACACTTTTGAAATATGATGGATCACCTCGTAAAGACATTGGCTCTGAGGTAGCTGCATTAACGTTCGTATAATGTAGCCAAATAAGAGAATACGGGATCCGAAGGTAAATACAAGCGTGAATGTTTGGATAAGGGGAAACACCGATGCCAGGACGTGAGCATTTTGTCAGTATTTCTCTTTTCTATTCTGTTCTGACAATTTGTATTTTTGTCCGTCATCATCAATTCGTCGTTTTTATTTTTTCGTTTTTTCAATTTTATTTAACCCTCGGGACAGATTCTGTTGTGATGTGGTAAACTAGGATGAGTGTATTTTTTTCAACGCCAGTTTTTACCCGATATCTCGAAATCGAAGGGAGATAACCAGTTTTTTATAATGACCTTTGTTGTAGTGCGCGTTATTTTCTATAAAAAATGTTTATATGAAAAATTCGGTGTGGGTCTTCAATTTCGAGATATTGACTAAAAACTGGCCTTGAAAAAATACTGATTACTGGCAGCTGGACGTATCGTTAATCAAATCGATCCAGTCGTGAATTAGATTAATGCGCGATGGAGATTAATAATAATATCGATCGTTTCGATTTATCCAATAGGTTAATTATGGAATGTATTGATAATTTATCAATAAAAAACTGGAGGAGAAGGAATTATTTTAGTGGGATTCCTGGAGAATTATCTGCTGGTTCCACTGTCATTCGATTTAATCTCCCGATCGTGATATATTCGCTAATCGATCGATAACCACAAGCGTAATTAATGATTTCACGATTACGCGGGTACCATTGTCATCCTATCGCTGATTTTTTTCTAGCGATAAGTGATTACTCATCATTAATGATCGATTACCTCGGAAAAGAATCGAGAATCGCACTCATTCGATCGGTATCAGATAATCGACACTTTTTGTACATTTTGCCGATGATTCTCAAGGCGTTGTTCGTCGAATGAATTTTTGTGATTCACTGATCATTTTAGAACCGAAATGATGAAACGATTTTAACCGATTTTCAATGGTCATTCGTTTTTTATGAATATCTCGCTATTTAGGGCTGATATCGATATTTTCGTAGGGACCTTTTTTGTAAAGCTAATTCATTGCTATGGAAACGGTCCTTACGAAAATTCAGCTGTTCCTCTTACAAACGGTGATATTTTAAAAAATCGTTTTCACTCTTCGAATTTTTTTCGAATTTTCATGAAGAGGAACAGCTGCGACGAAAAATCGGTATCATTGGAATTTTTTTTTAGCTAAATCTAATCTCGCTGATCCCTCATCTAGCCACTAATAATCCTAACGATTATTAGATGACACATTTGCGCAACTCGAAATAATCGTCCTGCCATGACTAAAACCCAGCAAATCCTTACCAATATAATTTTAATTATTCGAGATATCCTCTTATCGAGGGATTTACAATGCGTCCAGACAAACACATTCGTATCGCTGATTGTGGCGATAATGGTATTTGGTGGGCTTTAGTGAGAGGAAATTGATTGCTCAAATTTTTATCGATAACTCGGGAAACACGAGAACTTATCGATCCCCAGGGGATCAAATCTCAATTACCAAAGGTGACGTGCATCGTAATCATTAATAAATAATAATAAATCTGAATATCTGAACAATTTCCACTGACTGCATAACATTTCTGATTTCTTTGAAAATCTCGATTCCACTGAATTCTCCCTACAATGAATGTTTTAATAATAAATAGTCAAATAAAAATCAAAAATTATTCCTCAAATATGGAAATAAGTCCTTCAAAAAATAATTCCCAAAGATTTTCCAAAACCGATAACACCTGATGAGATGTAATTCACCTGATAATAAATAATATTATCGAATCCAACAGAATAAAATAGAAAATGGATTATAAAAAAATCACCCGAATCCCTAAAAATGGCAAAAACACTCATCAATCTCCGCGACAAAGAGGCAATAAAAATAGATTAAGATCACGAGATAAGAATTTTTTCCCGGTGGTGCTATCAGAAAGTAATTAAAGCCGGATCTAATCACACCAGTTGAATTGAAACAGCGATCGTCTCCAATGCATCGTTGCAAATAAATTACCCGAAGTACGTGGAGTTGTCCCCCACAAGAGCAATCATGCCACTTAACCAGATCCCCAGGAGATCCGTCGACGACTAATACCTCCGTCAAGGGTTCTGGTTCCTCAGATGATTCCAGGAATCGGAGGACAGATACGTTAATACGAGTGAGACACCACTAGGTTAAGCAATCCCCCATCAAGGACCTCTCCCGTAATTAGAATCTCCCCAGGTTATCCCCGGAGGTCGTCCTGTCCTGAATTCCCTCCATTCCCTCCAGTTCCTCCATTCCCTCCACTCCCTCCATTCCCCTCATTCCCACCATATTCCACACCACCCCAAGCCGACCATTACTTTTAATGGCGTTGTTAATGAAACTAGGTGTCGCCAAATTAACCTCTCGTTCCAGGAGTGCTCAACCCCTAGATTCTTACCTCAACCCTCAACATTCCCCAAAATATCCCGTCAACACCCCCAAAATCTTCACCCCTCAATGAAACCTCCACAACTTCCCCACCCATCAATAATTCCAATAAACAACATTCACTTTGAAGATAGATAAAACAATTATCGTGAGGTGTTCGCCGGTAATTGAGCGATTCTCGGGTGAAAATAGTTAGCCTTGAAATACCCTGAGTCGGCTGGTGCGAGTGGAAAAAGCCGAGTATGAAAACCACTGTAGAGGGCTGATTACCGCGGTAACCACCCCCCAAGCGCCAATTAATCTTAACTTTTACGGGGCAAACACTTTTCATTAAGCCCATCCCCCTCACCGGTATTTCCCCACTCAACTGGTTTTTCCCCATTTCCCTGGCCTCTCCCTCCGGTGAGCAATCCCTTTTACCACCCCAATTCCAGGGAACCCTGGAGTCTCCTCGCTGTTCACTCCGATCTACACCCTTCCACATCCCCTAGATCCTCTTTCTCGCACCCCCGCTGGTGGGTGGGTGGTAGCCGTTTACTGGGAGGGGAAGGAAAATGGCTCCCAGGACAAGCGTTTAATCTGGCTCTAATTAGCGACTTACCCTCATCCTCATCGTCGGGATGCCTTCACCCCCTCGGGTACCTTCTCAACTTGCCGCTCTGTTTTCTAGAGTTATACTACTTCGGAGTTGACTTGATGGATTTCCAACATTTTTTGTGTAGCTCCTTTGGAAATTCCGAATTTCCGAATTTATTACAACCTAGAAGGAAAAAATAATTTCATTATTAAAGAAAATTAATAGTTATCATTTTATTTATTTCAGTGCAAATTGATTATTTCATTTTTTCTATCCGCAGATAATTATTTCAGGATATTAATGATTGTAGAAATTATTCAGGTGATAGTAATAATAATAATTCGAAATAATTACTGTTTAATAATAATAATTCATGGAGTATTACAGTAAAAAAACTGAAGAGAATTTTTTAAAGAAAAAATAAATAAACATTGAAGTAGATACGATAAAAAATTGATGAATTCCTGAATTATCGCTTGTTACTTTCCGGAGTAATTGAATTTCTCTCTGTACATTATTTTCATGATCATCAGGTGGCAATTGTACCACCAGTAGATAATCCCTTCCTGATGGCAGACTCACCAGTGAATTTTCAGGGGCAGCACCCGCTTGTGCCTTCGAATGACTTCCCCCGATTTTCCGAAATTCAAATTTCATCGCGGAATTCAGGAACTCGTGGTCTGGAAAAAGAGATAGTGGGGGAGTGAGCCACGTGGTGTATATCAGATACAAATACGATTGAAATAAAAAGTGTAGCTCGTGTGTCGATCGGTGAGAGGATTTTCAGCTGTGAATTGCGTTCAACTTTCATCTCCTATCTACGGTTTGGGCATTATCACAAAGATTGGAAGAGATAAAATAACATTCTTAATTTAATCTTGAGCACCAATCGTTCCTCGACATGGTTCAACCTGAAAATTCCCCTGTGCCAGTAAAATTGTGTGATAAATTGAAACTGAACTCGTACGACTTCGCGTGAGTAAAGGTGCCACATGTGTCCGCCATTCAATAAAAATTCATAAGTCAGGAGTATGTTATCACTCGATCCATGATAAACCGTATTCATCGGCACCAGTGGTGCCTCGCGTTATTGATTATCGTGATAATAATTTCCCTCATCTTCTACCTGACGAATATAGAAAAAGCCGATTTCATTGACTGGAGAATTAGAAAGTGGCAGGTTCTCCAGGAAATTGATCAGTTAAAAAGAACAGCTGAGAAGTTCAAGGTAAATACATGACGGAATAATCAGACCTTTCATTTACACTCAAGGAAAAAAATCCGCGGATAATCCGTGATGTTATCGAAAAAATTGTCAAGTACTGACGCGTGTTATTATTTATTCACGGAGGATCGATGAATTGTTGAGGAATTGTTATTGATATCCAGGAAGTGCATTCTCCATGGCTGTCCAGAGCGAATGGTTCTGGAAACGTGAAGACAATTCTTTATTGGAATACGATGTATGCTGAGAAGCACCGACACTTCATGTTTGGCACTGGAGATGTTTTTCGTGATTGTCCAGTGTCCCATTGCTATGGGACCCCCAACAGATCTCTCATGAAGAGTCTTCAGGATTACGACGCCATTCTTTTCCACGGCATCGAGATGAACATCAAGGATTTGCCTACTGCAAGGTCTGACTTTCAGAGGTACATCTTTTTCTCCTGGGAGTCCTCAGCATCCAGGTAATTCGGTGGAACGAAAGGGAGATACTAGAATGTAACAATTTTTTTAGCAAGTCTCACCTCATCGTTTTCATTTAATTTTTTTCTTCCAGACCGATCAATGATCTTTATTTTGTCTTGGCCCCTAATTTCTACAACTGGACGATGTCCTATCGCCTAGACTCCGACATCAGACGGCCCTACGGCAGAGTGAGGGACCTCCTGACCCGCGAAATCGTAGCCCCACCTGGAGATCCCGGGGGGATCGTCCCCTGGAGGAGTCCTGACCCCCATAAACCCAGCGATGGGGAGTTGGAGATCATCAAGTCGAAGAGGAAAATCGCCGCTTGGTTCGTCTCTCACTGCGACACCCGTTCGAGGAGAGAAACCCTTGTGAAAGAGCTTGGAAAATATTTTGAGGTAATTACTCAATCCAGTCCGCAAATTAAAGATCAATCGAGGAATACGTTAAATGATCGGTAGAAATTTTCTTTTAGGTCGACACGTATGGAAAATGTGGAGATCTCGAATGCGATCGGAACAACAATGACGAGTGCTACGATCTCTTGGAGCGCGACTACTTCTTCTACTTCTCCTTCGAGAACACCTTGTGCAGGGACTACGTAACGGAGAAGCTGTTCCTCCCGATGTCGAGGTACGTAATTCCGGTGGTGTACGGGGGTGCGGACTACTCGAAATTCGTCCCTCCGCACTCGTACATTAACATTATGGACTTCAACTCGACGCACGAGTTGGCAGAGTACCTGATCAGGTTGTCAATGAGTCCCGTGCAGTACGCGTCATACTTCTGGTGGAAGAGCCACTACCTCATTGAGGACACAACCAAGTCCACACTCTGCGATTTGTGCGAAAAACTCCACAACGATCAATTACCAAAGAAAAGTATCGATAATTTCACCGACTATTATCTCACGGATCAGTGCTACTCGCCAGGAAATCTATCCTGGAGCAACTCGATGTACCTCAGGAAGAATTAAAAATGTGCAAATCGGCGAATGTTGAATTAAAAATTCATCAGAAATAGTGGAATAAATCCAAATTTTTATCTGTGTCACACAATTTTTCGTGGGACATTAAAAAAAATGTTAAAAAACTTACGGCAGACTAAAGTAAAAATTCTAATTACTTCTGTAATTCGTGGGACTGTTACCTAATTTGTACTTTTCTCTCGGCGCACCTGACAGGTGTCAATTATGCTTGTGGCACGATCACATTCTGATGTTCCTCATGTTTAATTTGAATAGCTCTCATAACTGTCCCAACTCATAATGATGATATCCATATCTAAGATAAACACCCTCGATACTCAGTGCTGTTGTTAATTAATTTATTGATAAATTTACGTAAATAAAATATGCATTTTCTGAACGTCATGGTCCTTACAACGATTCAACAGTACAGATAACTATACAATTTTAAATATATCTACATAAGAATTGGGTTGAGAAGTCTCAGGGGTGAATAGACTTTGGTAAGTTGGCTGGCGATTCGAGGGAATAAATAACGGGAAAGGGATTTCAGCTCATCACTTTGTCTATCCACGGTACGAATTTCTGGATATTCGTGTAGACACCTGGCAGGTGTTCGCGTCCACAGCCAATGCCCCAGGACACAAGCCCTATGAGGACGTGCCTACCTTCCACTGCCATCGTTAAGGGCCCCCCTGAGTCCCCCTGAACAGCAATTAAAATCAATTAATAAATATTAAATTAATCGGATCATCCTTTTCTTCGTGTGTTGACGTACTTGACAAGAGTCTCTTCCTCCTTCTTTATATCCAGCGCAGAGAAAAACGTCGTGGATGGTTTCTCGTCTTCCCGCTGCTCTGAACCACCGCTGACATCTTTCGTTGGGTATCACCTTGAATTTTAAAAGATCACTGCATATTCTGGAGATTTAATTCTGTTCTCATTTTGTATTTTTTACTCGTTAAACTGACAATTGCGAGGAGAAGTAAATAAACTGAGTCAATCATTTGCATTTATGCCTCGACATTGCTCCCGATGTCGAGACAGTGATAAGAACGGTGATTAGAGAACTCAGAAATATTTTATGTGAAGGTAAACGGCCATTTTAATTGGTAAAATTCCAATTAAAACGGTATGTGGGATAAATTCAAATCGAATTTCGCCGGGAGTTTAAGGAGATGTAAATAATTCTGAGCGTTCCCAATTTAAATAGTATTTTAAATAATTCTTTTTTGAGATTGATTTTTAATTCGGCCTATCTTGTTTAAATAATATTCAGCTCCAAGTCGTTATAAAACGATAAATACAACGGCTCGAAAAATCTTTGACAGCTTAATCCGATTGTCTAAGCAAATCTAGTGCTGATAAATTTTCCTCAGCATTATGTAATTTCACTCGAATTTTCCGCTACACCGGGAACAATATTTATGAATAATAGAAACAACAATTGATTGAGTATTGCGAAAGAAATTCAACTAATTCCAGGAATTCTTTATTGACGTGAAAGGAAATAATCCATTATTTGGATTAATTTCTTTAGAATTTCTACTATAAAAAGGAGAAAGGAGATCGATTTGAAAATATTTCGAATGACCGACTGAGGCGCGAAAATGAAAAAATTCAAAAATTCAGCAAACTTTGGGAACTGAAATAGCGATAAATCTGAGAGCAGCGGAGATCTATTGAAAGCTGCGATATTTTTAGTTTCAGTGTAAAATGTTGAATAGCGAGTGCTCACCTCGACATCGACTTCCTGGAGGACCGAGGGTGCAGAGCTCTGTCCGTGCCTGGTCCTCCCCCATCCGGCAACAGTAGCAGTTCTTCCCTGTATCTTGAGATTTCTAGCTGGAAGACAGACCGGTACAATGTGCTGCTTGAAAGCTACCGCCCTGGATAACTTAACCAGTGCAACATCATTCCGGAAGTCCGTGGGTGAGTACTGCGGATGCACCTTATTTTTCCCCAAAACCCATTACCCCATTATTCATCATTACGACACGCATTACCCCAACAATGTACACTAAACCACCTGACCAAGTGACAAGTGAACTCATTACCCCACTAACGCCTTCAATTACCTCTTTTCTCTCTATGTTGTACTCCTCGTGGAGATATTTCTCCGCTGCGTCTCGTACGTCCCACTCGCCTAATCTCACTTTGAGATTGTTATTTGGAGTCCTGGGGGAATGCAAGATAAATTATGAGAAATAGTGGGAACTGCTCTTTAAAAATTTGTACTTCAATGGGAAAGAATTACTGACGTTGCGACACAATGTGCAGCAGTCACGACCCATCGATTATTGAGCAAGGCCCCTCCACAGGATAATTTCTTGGATAAAAATCCACTCTTTATTATCGCCGCCTGGAAATTTCAATTCAGTTTCAATTAGAAATGTCCATTAAATTTATAATTAATCCCGATAGTTCAAAGTGAAGTGCAATTTAATTATCAACAGCTTAACAAGAGCTTTAATCAATGCCGAAGTCTCCGGAAGAAGTTTCGGGTTACTTTGTAATTTTTTGAAATGTCAAGAGTCATTTCCAATATTGCAACGAGTGGTCGAAAATCCGGAATAATAGTCAGGCGAAAGGATGAGAAAAAAGTTGAAGATTCTCGAGCGTGTCAGGGACTCTCACCTGCCACGGATGACTGCCGAAGCTCGAGCTGTGTCCACCAACGATTCTGTTACTCCTGGTGTAGAGTTCTCCGCAGCCTGGAATAAAAATTCAAATTTCAATCAATTGCCCGAGAGAATCTTAATCCCCGAGAGCCACGTTTAGCATGAGAGTAAAGAATTAAATGAGAGACTGGTGCACAATTTTCAGCTTCCAGTGGTGGCATTGGTCCTGCCATTCGATATTGACCTCCGGGTTAAGCAGATTGCAATGAAATAGTGAGAGAAAGTCATAGAAGTGCTCGTGCTGGGATCCTTGATTACTGAAGGACTTTCTTGCACTCGTGATTTAAGTTCTACAGGTCCTTATCCTGAGGATAGGATTGATAATCAACGGTAGTACCGTGATGAGGAGGTCGATTGATCTCGTAGTCATCGTCGGGGTAGTAGTTTGGATGACTGGCCTCTGGACGATTTGGATAGCTGTCGTAGGGTGATACCTCGTTCGGACGCTCCTGCTCCCAGGCTGAATACGTTGGCTCGTAAATTCCTGGATCTTCATTAACAACTGGATCGTGATGATAATTCGGACGCTGCGGACGAGTCTGGCTACCGTAGATACGAACATCATCGTCTACGTAAGGACGATTCGACAGGCCCAAGAAGGCTAGAAGTTTTCTTCTTCAAGTTCAACGAATTACACGAATTCACGAGATCACGAATTACTCTCGAAACTTCGAAAATTGAAAATCGAAAATTGCATCCTAACGATTGCTTGAATTCTTTCTTAAAACTTCCGAAAATTCTTACCGCATTTTATTTTTTATCTTCTATAAATTCCTTGAGAAATTAAATATTGATAAATGATAAATGATAAATATGAAAACCACTCACTGGCATTTTGCAGGAGCGCAACGCCGCTGGGCCTTTGCGGCTCCTTTTCTGGAATGTCATCGTCGTCGACACAGCAGCTCCAGATGAGTCCTCCGGAGCACAAATCAACGGGTCTTCCTCCCCCAAGGACACAGCTGATGCTCAGTCCGCACTCGAATCTAGCCCCCTTGTACTTGCACGTCTGAGGGATCACTGGAATAAAATAAAAAATAAAGAGCCATTACTCCCCAGATCCGGAAGTGTCTAACGGTTACCACCACCACCCGCCCTCAACTCATCAACTCAAAATAATAAAAAAATAAAAAAAAACATAAATTGCATTTCCAGTGGAGATTTAGCGCGCGATAAATAGACGGACGTCGTCATTAGCTTTATTGTTGTTAAGTGTAACACAGTGGACACCGGTTGGCAGTCAAGCAGCGAGACGAACTGTTCCTTCATAATAATCATCGATGTTTTTAAGACATACTTCTCCCAAGCATATCCATAATCCCGCTATGAAGATGAGTTGCATGGCCGCGGTTGTCCTCGGTGGTGTAATTGCGTTTTTTCCTGAGGGTTTCAACAAGGAGAAGCCCCTGCTCGTGGCTGGACAATTTTCTTCTCCGTCCATGTCTCCCCCTGGCCTCATCCCCATACTCATCCTCAAACTCCCTGACACTCTGCCCCCGAAGATTCGCCAGAAGACTCTGAAGTTCATTTTGACCACCGGCCTCTGCCTCAAACGACTGGAGATCCGCCAGCTCCGTCTCCATGTCCTCTTCCATCATTTTACTCTGAATCTCGAGATTCTTTCTGTGAATTTTATTGGAATGAGCGGATGACCTCGGCCCGGATGATCGACGAATATCATCGCCCCAGGGATGTCCCTCCACTGGGAAGAAACTCCTCCGCGTGCTCCACCCTGAGGTAATCCTCTCCAGTCTGTTATCACTGTTTCGGTGCACATCCCTTCCCTCGGTCTTTGAAACATTATTTATCAGGACAAGGACCACTAGAACAGCCAGGGAAGAGCTCCGGGGCCTGGGGCCAGATCGGATGATCATCATTTCCAACTTGGAAATGTCTGCACTAATTCGTGCCCTCTGGTAATTGAAAATCCATCGGTAATAATTGATATCGCGATGTGGGGACTTCAGGACATTTTCAAGTACTTGGGTGGAAACTTGACGACGAGCACTGCCACAGGAATACCGAACAACTACCAGACTGTCACAAGTGGCGGTAGCTGGAGTGTCTTGAACGTCTCTATTTGCTTTCACCGACTTTGGCTTTCCCGTACCAACGGCGATGTCGCTTCTTCTTCCTCCAGTGTCCCCCACCCCTCGAGGAATCGTGCTAACAATCATGCCCAATACCATCCTCTGGGGCCTCGCCCTCTTCCTTTCTCCTATTTTCGTACCGTCATCCTCTTGGTTATTCTTCCCGTCGTTCTCCCGGTGTCGGATTATTTCCCGAATTTATCACTTGATTCTCAACTCCCTCGATTATCTCCTAGTTCGATTGAGTTTCGTTTGGACTCTTGACATAATTTCACTGGTATTTTTTTTTAATGAGATTGAGGAAAAATTGCGGGGTTGAGGCCTCGCGTGTTGTCTTTGCGTCACGCTTTGGTGATCATCGTCTTCCTAAAGAAACTTGTCGCTGGGGCGAGTGGATCCTCGCTTGTTGTCCCCTTTCTCTTTCGTGCCAAACAGTCACGTTGAAAAATTAACGCGTGAAATATAACTATTCGTTCTCTTCCGCAACGTGACAAAATTGTATGGGTGGCATGCATGACGATAATGGTGATGTGACCACGCGGATTTTTTAGATCGTGTGACTCCAATGTCGACTCGGCCGTGACGAAGACACTTGGTTACTTCGGAGTTGTTTTTTTTTATCTGGGTACTGCTGGACGACACCTTTCAAGAAAACCTCGCGAACTGGTTTATGTGATATTGATATTAGCGATGATCGAGATTAGGGGGTTTACTTACGTCCTAGCTCGTCGAAGAAACGCCAGGTCGGGATTTCATTACTCGTGACATCCTTCTCGGTTGGGTCTGAAGTTTAAATAATTCATTGTTTATTCACCGGGCTGAAGATGCGAGAATAAATATTTTAAAAAGTAGAAGAAATTTGCAAGAAATTTATCAAAATTCTTGTACTGAAAAATCAGTGAAGGATCGATCGATCAATTTTAGTGAAAAAACGCACCAGTAGTCAAAAATTTATCATTCCTCCGTCCAGCGGCGTCGGTGGAGAGTTCCAGAAAGACAATAAAAATAGCAGCTGCGAGGCGAAAAAAGGCAGTCCTCATCTCACCGGGAAATCGGAGTCCCTGAAACCGTATTTTAGCCGAAATCTCGGATTGATCGTCGCTTCATTGGCGGCCGCTGAGAGGAATCATGGAGACAGTCTCCAACATCATCAGCACAGCCAACGTCGTAGGAGGGAGCCAGGCCTCCCTCACGTTGAAAAATCTTCTTGAATCTCGATTCAACATGTACGCACACAGAATTGTGCGATAAGTGGGACAGGAAAGCAGGCCACTGAAACAAGTGGAACGGCTTTTAGTGCTCGTAGGGAATCAGTGACGTTCACCGCTCGACATGAAATCCAACTTTGCCTCCATGTGTTGGACAATGACGATCAAACGAGTCATTAGTGAAAGTTTTTTCTTCTCGTTCCTTCCCTGACTTTCGACTTTTGATTATTACTGCGTAAGAATCTGGTAATTGTTCGGGGGGCAATTCGGCAATCATTTCCCAAAAAAAAAACTGCCGGTAAAAACACAAATTTGCGGATCACTATGTTTTTTAGGGATATCTCCGAAACTATGGGATATTCTAACATTTTTGTTTAGACCATTTTTTTAGGGCGGGCTCAGATCTACGAAAAAGGTTATTACGAAAATTTCGGGGTCTCCTTTCGTTTTGGAGATAATTACCGGTTTATATGATATCAAAATCTCGCGCCTCGGAAAATTCATCCGTCGTTTTGTAAATTGTAATTTGCTGTGTTTGTTGAACTGTTTTATTTATTTATGAAGGGGAAACGTTCGAAAAATTGTTTTTTGGCTTGGGAAATTTATGCGGGTCAATTGACAAATGGAAAAGGGGGTGGAGCTGTTTTAATTGAGTGTTCCATCTTTAGACTAACAAATTGTTTCAATATTTTCTTTTCAGTTATGACAATGACCGGATGACGAGAGCTCTCTTCGATGGGTGCGATAAGAATATCGAGTACGAGAGGGAAATAAAGAAAGTAAGTGGGTGAGGCCTTAACATTGGTGGGGCCCAAGGGCACTTTCGCCTCGATCAGGATCAGGTTCATTCGGCCTTTCCCGCGAGAAAAAATTTGCACAAAAATTGGCAAACGGGAAGTCAAAATAATAATACGAATTCCATTCTAGACATTCCGCTAATTCTCGACAGATTATTCATTGAGAATCCCTTCATAAAAAAATGAGAACTGAGAATTTTCAGAAAATTCAAGGAAACTCGGCAGTAATTATTTATTCCCGTGAATTTTTAGAGACACTTGAAATTCTAGACTTCACCAGAAATAGGAGAAAAAGTCTTTCTTCTGAAAATTCAAGAGAATAATTTCTAGATGCAGTTATTTTTTTTTAATAATAGAGTACCGAGGATGCGCTGTGCAATTTTAATCCAACTTTTCTCTCTTAGCTGTGGAGTCGGTTCGAATCCATAAAAACCAGTACTTTTACTTCACAAAGAGATAAATATTCCAGTGAAACCCACGATTCACGTTGTCAAAAGCAGACCATGAAATTGGCGGTGTTAAATAGTTTCTTAAATTCTCAAAAAGGGTCTTTTCTTCCAAATAAGTGTAACTCCTTAACTTTTACTTTCCTCGGTTTTTGGTTTTATTAACTTTCCCACCAGCTTTTAACATGACTCTCGATTTAATATTCACATCCTGTGGTTGCAGGGAAAATATAATCACCGAGGGGCTGGGAAAACTCATTAATTCGATAATTTCACTTTATGTTCGCGGTAATAAAGTCACTTTATGTTGGAACTTACCTCGATTACTCGTCGCGTAATGTATTGAATCACAATGGATTAATTGACCGGGGCAAGGGGTGGATTGATTAATTCATGTATTAATGGGCTGAATCGAGTGATTACGATGGGAGGCGCGGGTCCAGGGATTAGGACAGGACGGAACACCGGTGACTACTGATGAGGAACAGAAATATCGTCATTCAGACAACTCTAGACTGTGAACAAGTTTAACAGCCTCCTCACCTCACTCTCTCACCAAAGAATATTGGGACCCCTTCAGTGTATTCAATGCCATCCGTGAGTGAAATCTTGCCTCTCTCATTCCTCTCCTCGCCTTCTCCACTTTCATTTTTTTTCTTCGTATTTTTTTCTCCTTTATCTTCACCCGCACTGAGATAAAGTATGATTTTTTTCGGCGCTGTGATCCCGATGAAATCATGATATTTTCGATTTTCATGGTCTTCTAATACTTTTTCAAAAATTTTGAATTTTCAAATTTCAGTGAGTACTTCCTCCATTTTCATGCTCTCCTGATAATTTTTCAAAAATTTCGACTTTTCGAATTTTAGTGAATACCTCCTCCATTTTCATGCTCCCCTAATACTTTTTCAAAAATTTTGAATTTTCAAATTTCAGTGAATACCTCCTCGATTTTCATGCTCTCCTAATACTTTTTTAAAAATTTTGGATTTTCAAATTTCCGTGAATACCTCCTCGATATGCATGTTTCCCTGATACTTTTCCCAAAATTTCGAATTATCGAATTTCAGTGAATACCTCCTCCATTTTCATGGTCCCCTGATACTATTCACTGAAATTTTAAAATTTTATGGAGTTTTTATTTCCTGGTCCCTTTGACAGCGGGACTGCCGAGTCGGCTGAGGGGCAGACACCCCCATTGTGTGTGACGCCCTCCCTCTCTTAGGGTGCAGTACTACGATGGGGTGGGGTCACTCAAACCCCCAAGACTGTGCCTCTCCTTTAGTCAATCCTCTCTGGTTTTAATGTTGTACCGTATGGTGCTGCCTCCATTTACATCGAAGAAACTTTTCCCTCCGTTCATTCCCAGGAGATGGCGAACTCCGTTTTGACAGATCTGTGTTTTTGATTATGCCACTGTGTAATTGACACTATTTTCGTTTTGCTCATTTTCGCAATAATCAGATCACCTGTTCGCTGAATAAATCATTAACACGAACACCTAAAAAAGCCTCGAAAAATGCAATATCCCGGGTGAATGATAAAATTATTTATCAGACTGAACGAGATATCTACGTAAAACAATCATCTGTCAATTTAATTGCCAGTGAATTGTCATTCAATCGTTGCGGACATGGGTGAATCGGAGAAACCATTCGCCTGCTCCTCTCCAGGGTGTAATATGGTGAGTAAAAATTCATTTACGATTGCATTTAATGTCTCACCGTCCGCTCCATGGACATAACCTCGTTGAACGACCAATTACTCCGATCAATTGAACGTTATATTGTCCAGAGCTTCACAAATGAGGATCATCTGACGGTCCACAAGAAGAAACACGATATGATCCTGAATTTTGGAACCAACAAAACAGGTGTTTTCGTCGGTGAGTGCCTCCAATCATTAATTAAGAGTAACTCATTAAAAAAAAATCTTAATTACCTGTTTTTTTTTAATTATAACTCCTCCCAATCTTCTCCACGAAATTGGCTGTCAAAAATTTTAATTCTTTTCATTCATTCATTTTATTTTATTGTATATTTTTTACCATTACAGCTGATCAAACGCCCACACCAACGAGATTCATAAGGAACTGCGAGGAAATGGGTTTATTTCAGGATTTGCAGAACGTTAATCCGTTCGACGAGACTTTCAGAAGAGCTGTGGAATCGGGGAAACTTGGATCATTACCAGAATCCGAGGTTCACACTTTAGTCATCATGAGTGATTTATTTGGCATGCAGTGTACCGTTAATTATCTGTTTGTTTATTCAATTTTAGATGGTTCAGAGTGATGATACCCTGCACACTCCCCAGGTTTTTCCTCATATCGAGAATGATCAGTCCTCAGGGAGCAGAAAATTATCCTCAGATACCCCTGACGATCCCTGTGAGCTCCAGAAAAATATCGTTGACACGACGACAATCACAAAAACTACTGAGACAGTTGTTATAGAGGAAGCTGACACCTCTGTAACATCTGTTTTAACAACAGCATCCAACAGTCTGTGAGTTTTAATTAATTCATCAAGTTTACTAATTATTTGGCTGGTTATTAGAAATTTGGGGATTGAGTCCTCCAGGAATGAAATTTAATACGTAATTGTTTCGTAATTCAATAATTTTCGTAATTGGGTAGGAAATTTTATTCATTTGACGGAATAGACGATTCTGATTCTGCAGAAGTGGAAGTTTTATTACTGCAACGTCAGGAGAGAATTGATAATTTCCAGATTAATCGAAAATTCATATTTGATTCATTCAATCTTCGCAAGATAAACGAATTGATTATTTCTTTACTATTCATTCTCCTCGGATATTCCCACTCCAGCTCTATCTTATCCGTCAAGTTAGCGATAAATTCCGCGAGTTGTCTGTTCGATTGGCTCTTGAAACATTGAGGAAACCACTGAGGGAATAATTCAACAACTACTTTGCTTCTGCTCGAGTTATTCACTCCCTGAATCTCTCATTTATGCAGATCAATAAACAGAGAGGAACTTCAGCTCATTTTGAAGATGGACGATGGTAAATTGATGCCACTGTCAGCAATTCCAGCTTGTGGTTCAAACAGTGTTTCTGGTATTACCACTCAGCCAGTGGAACCGCAGACTATCGTTATAAAAACAGATTCTCCAGTTAAATGCCCGCAGACTGCGGAATCGAAGAAGGAGAGGCTGTCTCTGGCGAAAATGGTAAATTAATCCAATTGTCACAACTCCGTCATCGAACGAAAATTCCCATATTAAAATTCAAAAAATGAAAAAAAAAATGACAATTCATAATTTTTAAGATAAATCGATATTTAACAAAATAAAAAATTGAATTTCCAGAAATTGAAGCAAGTGCTTATCAAAAACGAGTTTTCTGCTGAGCAAAACCCAAACCTCGAGGAATCTACTAATTTCACCCCCAAAGCTCAGAAAGAAAAACCTCAAGATCCACATAAAAAGCAAGATATTCTCGCGCGAAATCGTGCAAGTTCGATGCGGGCCCGAGCAAAGCGAAAGCAGTGGATCGAGCAGCTGGAAAAATCGATGCAGAACGTCAATGAGTTGAACACAGTTCTCCAGCTGGAGATAAAATCCCTTCGCTCTGAAGTTGCGAAGCTCAAGACCCTTTTGTTGGCTCACAAAGACTGTCCAGTTACCAAGGCCATGGATAAAGGTAAACGAAATTCCACGAAACTCACAGCAACCAAAATTTATTCCCTTTATTTTGATGAAAATTTCAGTTATGGTAAAATGTACTATAAAAAAAATATTTATTTATTTCTACTCACACTATTGCACTTAAATCTGACAAATAGTGGAAATAAAATTTTGCAAATCGTTATGAAAATAATGAATCGTTCCAGACATCATCTTGGAGGCCCAGATGGTCTCAGTGCCTCATTTTCTCGAAGTTCCTCCAAGTGACTTATCGACTCCAGTATTCTCAGAAAAACGAAAATCCTCAAACGACTGTCCAAAATCAGCAAAACGAAGGCCGTCAGTTCTCCACCAGAAGCAATCAATTCTCCTCCCAAAATTCGAGGATAAAAATGTACCGATCTGCGTGACAAAACTCGTACATGGCCCCTCCCAGCCCCTGAAGATCGTAGAGCTCGATAAGAGGGCCAACAAATCGATCCTCATCCTCCAGAACTCCTCTCTGCGAAGGGCCCAATGCCTCAACTCCCGTCAAATTGTCCAGGTGGATCAGAGATTTCAATTGATGAACGTTGCCTCCAAGAGCACTGGAGCCTAGACCCGAACTCAAAAATTGAAGGAAAAAAATACAGAGCTATTTGGACTTCGACTGCAATTCCATCTGGAGAAAATTAATTCACACCGAGTGCTGGATATTCTGTTTTTGGAGGCATGCCCTCGAGAAGTGGTCGTTCAAGTCCAGTAGTCATCCGGAAGCAATTACCTCTCAAAGTGTTCGATACAGAGCCAAATCCATTAGTGTCAGCTGCCAGGGCCATTATAATTTCTCACCCAGTATTAATTATTAGTTCAATTGTTTTATTCGTGTTAATTGCATCGGTGAGTGCATTTTCTGTTGAGTATTTTATTGAAAATAGGCGATAAGTGTTTATTGACAGTTCATTTTCAGCTGTTCAAGTTATAAATAAAGAGGAACATGTGGATGAATCATTTGGGCTTTTATTACTTAGCATTATTCCCTGATGAGTCAAATAACCATTCATTTCTGAAGTACTCCATAATCGAATAGTTTCATCATGTACAATTGCCTTTATTGATTACAATCATTCAGCCCCGTTCACAATCAAAATTATAGATACTGAAATAAACCAAATGAAAATACAAATGAGTTCTCATACATTCCGTCGTTTTTATTAATTATTAACCAAATCGTTAATTTCGGTCAGTGCATGATGAAAAATCATTGAAACACATTATCTCTGTTTATTCAATTGAGTAATACCTCGTGGCCCATTCCAGTGACGTAATCCCTCATTCCAATCTCCAAAAACAAATAAAAAAAAAGCGAATCATCTCAGCTCTCGTGATGATCTCGCCACCAATTAAAAACCAGTAGACCAACAATGATTTTCTCTCGATTTTACGTCCCGTGATGTATATGTAACCCTCGGGCCCTTATCAGTTCTCCGTCCAGTCGAGACGACTATTTACACCGGACAAGGGAATGATAAGGGGCTTTAGGCACGTGCGAAGTCCACCAGAACAAATTCCCCCGAAAAATCCTCCCCACCTGCAGCAATTCTCACATCTTCCTCTCCTCATCCCTGGAAAAAAAAAAGAAATACTCAAACGGAAATACCAGGTATTTGTCAGGGCCGGAAACGCCGAGATAACTCCGTTGAATCGTCATGGGCATGTCTCCAAATATAAAAAGACCAGAAACATTTACAAAAAAAAAAAATTATGAAATAGAATCGACTCACTGTAGCGAGATAGAACGGAGACACTGGCCATCGTCGACTATCGGGTTTACTTTCTCGACAAATATCGTCGACAACGGTTTTCCTATGCCATGATAATAGCCACCCAGCAGCGATAAGGATAAAAACGGCATTGGCGTGTCTCTGCCCCCACAATTCGAAATGTTCTCTCGTTTAAACTCTCGTGTTGTGAGTTTCACACGCATGAACTATTTTTACGCCTCACGATTCTCCCACCTACTTTATACAGAACTTTGAGAAAACCGAACATATATTCTCTCGGTTTACTCATACGTTACTTACTCATAAATAACTCAAATAATCTCCGCCCAGATTACCACAAAAAAGCTGAGACGAGAATGGAGTATTTATCGAGTGAAGGTCTCTTAATTGCGCTATTTTACGTTCTCTTAAGCAGATGAATAGGGGAATATTATTCCTAGTCTTTTGAATTCTCGGTGACAGTTCAGTCTGTCGTTTCAATGTCGTGAAGTTAATTCCATTTGAAATTGAATTACTTAGGAAGTGGCAAAGTGAGATTTATTTTGAGAAATCGTGATTTTACAGAAGATATTAAGAGACCCAGACTTCAGATGCAAGTACTTGGAAAATTCGTTGCTTTTATTTTAGATTCGGAGATAGGCCTCCAACACTTGCCCTTTACTTTAATTTAAATTGGTCTGTACACCGGGAAGTCAAAGCCTCATTGAGTATTCGAGACAGCCATTGATTTTTCAGGAATAAAATGCAGATGAATTTCATGTAAATGTGTAGTTGTTAGTCTGAAGGTTTTTATTTGAAATGTCAAGAGTATTGGGAACTACTGAATTTATAATTTATTTAAAATCGTCTCGAAATCTCTTTCTGGTTATCCCAATGTTGTTCCAACAAATTGTTAATAAAAACCTTCAACAATAAGAGGTAAAAGTGACCATAATACTCTCAATTCTTACACACGAGTCGAAAGAACATTTTTATCAACGAAAATTCTGGGTAACGTAAAACGTGAAGTTTATGTTTTGATTTTAGAGTCCAAACAGAGTTCAATAAATGAAATCCCACGTCACCACTAAAAACACGATATGTCCCAATTATTATTCCTCTATTCATAATGGATTTCTGGCAATCGGATAATTAAAATCCAATTGTAAGAAATTACTCATACAATGACTCAATAAAAAATCCTTCACTGAAATTAATCCCAAACAAAACGAAATTCCGAGAAGAAATTCTCTGTTCAGTATTAGAGTACAGAGCCCCATGTATATGACAAAGAATAAATAGAGTAAATAGAGTAAATAGACTAAATAGACTAAATGGAGTGAATAAAGTAAATAAAATAAAAATCCTCACAATCGTCACGAAAATTAGAATGATTCACCAGTTCTCCCGATAAAGAATCCCATTGTTCCCACCAAATGGTTCAGCCTCGACTAAGAATAACCACAAAGAAAAAGCGATTTCCACATCTTGAACTCGCGCTAAAATTCAATTCCCGAGTATTTTCATCATGTAACACCCAAAAAGTGGAAAAACCACGCTATCAACCACGAGGCAAACACCGGTCACGTGTCAATATCGCGCACGAGCACAAAGTCATCTCCATCTAGAGTACATTACATATTCACATCACAGATGCACATCCAGATATCACGTAATTATCCCCAGGACTCCAATTGTACCCTGGGATACCGAACTCTCGATGTGAAGGAAAATTAAAAGAATATATTCTTTCCAAGTGGAGGATGCAAGTGTTACGGAACAAAATTGCGCTAATGGGATTGTTAATTGGATCTGGTGACACGAGTGGTAGAGGCTCCGGGTGAGTCATCCCCATGGAATTTTTAGGGGAACGATTAATCCGATGGTGGTGAGGGAAAATAATTTGTTTCTTTTTTTTTAAATTTCTCAACTTGCCGGCTGCTCGTCGACGACTGAACTCCCAGCAATTCTCGATTTCCCTTCGCACCCTTATGCCGCAGATGAGGGCGCCATCTTCGTTGCCGCCCCTCTTTACCCGTCGAACCTCGTCACCGTCGGCCTCGTCACCGTCTGTTTCCATCTCCACGGGACACATTTCCACCCAGTGGCGTCGAAACACTAGTTATTCCACTAGATAATGCGCGCGCTGATCTTTCATATTTTTTTTATTCAATTCAAGAGCATCACGCATTTCATATCTGACAGTAGGAAATTTCATTTCATTCCATTTTCATCTTTTCCATTTTTCACAATTGAATAAAAATAGTATAATAATAATAATAATTATTATTATTATATAATTTTGTCATTTCATCATTTAATTTTCATTAAATACCTCGAACTGACATTTGCAAAAAAAGTCAAAGCAAAACTCGCGGAATAGCAAAATAAATCCATGGATATTCCGTTAAAAAATTGTGTAAATTGGTGGAGTAAATGCTAATTAAAAATCGAACCCGTGATGAATGAGAACGGAATCAAAGAGCCATTTTTTTTTTATTGGAATCATTACCGAATGATTCCAATGAAAAAAAAATGGCGATACAATATGCCGTGAAAACGCGGAAAACCGTATTTCCGCACAATATTCCCTCGTCACGGCTGACGTACCACTTTATTACGCCTCCCACAAATTTTCACCCCCCTCCGACACGCGAGCTCACATGATTAAGGTGAGAATAAAGCACCGAACGTTGAGAAAAAGATGAAAGAAGACGAGGGTGGAAACAAATGTGCGAGGGTTCTCTGGAAGCACTCGTGCGACCAACAGCCGTTAACCTCCGGTGCAGCTAAATCTCCATCGTGTTGACGTGGTCCCCACCACCACCCCGGAGGAACCAAGGGGGTGAAATAACCCTTGCGACTCGTTTAATCCCGCGCAGTGGCCACTGCCACGTCGCACCCCCAAGTCCATTTTTTTTTTTTTTCATTTTTTGTTAGACTCTCACTCACCCCTCCGGAGAATATCTCCTTGGACCATCCAATTGGCCCATCCCCTCGGCATAATGAAATTGACGGAAAGTGGGTACCACCTTTTTTTTTTCGGTAGAATGGGGTGACCCCTCCCCCTCTTCAAATACAGCAGCGCTAATCGAAGGGAAAAAAAAATCACTTCACGTGGAGCTTTTTTCTTTTTTCCTCCACTCGTTTTTTACATCTCCCTCCATTCTTTCGCCTTTTTACTCCAAACGGGAAATGGAATCGTGGGATTTATTAGGTACCATCCACCGCGCCAGTTCTTTTTGTTCTCTGACCTTTCGATTTTAGGGTTTTTTTCTTTTTTTTTTTCCCCTTTTTCAGGCTCGGGTTTTTGATGGCTCTCTCTTTCTGTCGGCTGGGATTCGACTCGAATTATGTAGAACACGTGTCTGGCACTGGTGTACGGCATATTTTATGGACGAAATATGGCTGAAGTGCGCGGGTACTCGTTGCGGTTCTGTTTAGGATGGAATTGTGGACCATTTTTGCTGGGATTTTTGCTTCTCCACCAGGCGATAATACTAGGGATTCCTGGTTTGCATTATTCTGGTCGATCTGCAAACAAACAGTGCGGGAATGTTTAATTAATGAAGCTATTCGTCTCGATGGTGATTGCAATTATCAACAAAGATTGAGGCATGCTGGGGAATAATGCAGGAATATCTCATATCTCGAAATCCAAAGGAGATATCACTATTTTGCATAAAAAACAATTTGTTGAGTGTTAAAAGAGCTACAAAAAATGTTCCCATGAAATTTCCGGCATCTCTCTTAGATTTCCAGATATCACTTGAAAACCTTTTTGGAAAATCAATTAACAAACCAGATTATTTAATTATTTCATTGAAGTTGCTTTTGTTAATATCTTCAGTTGAATATAGTTTTTTTATAACGCACTGGAGGATTAATTAAAACATGACAGCCCCTCGATTCGATATGCTAATGAGTCACATTGTATTCAAACTAAATTCCCCTGTTTTCATAAACTGTCAGGATGACGGGGTCAACTGTCTAGTGATGTCGAATGCTTAAATCGATTCTCGAAATCAATGAATCCGAAACACTCGAGCGAGTCAAGGAGATTATCTCCATCTGTAATCTCTGTTCACCCGGGGGTAGGAGAATTCAACCGGAAGAGTCGTTTCTCCACCGCTGTCACAGCATTCATTGGTATTTTTTTTATCCACAGATTCCAATTCCCGTTCATAACAGACTGAACTGACGCTGGACATTTCCTATTGAAATCTCAAAGAATAGAAATTGTAACCACTTTAATCTCCCATACTCCTCTATCAATACAGAATTCTGTATTCTATCAATTTTAATTTCAATTTTGCCATCTTTGTATTTTTATAATAAATATTAGAGATTATACCAGATTGTACTAAATGTTTTTCATAAACAAATTAAGGTTCACTTTATATTTCGTTTTTGTGGAGCTTTAGGACGGATTTGAGAGGTAATTGAGGAAAAATTGCAGGAGACGATTGGGAAAAATTGTTAAATTTCCATGGGTGGTTAATTTTTCCTCGTTTTCTTCGCAGACCTCTGAACAATATAAATATAAATATAACAAGAAGGCAGAGGAAGAGAGGAGTGGACGTTTGGCGACCGTGCCCGACCCGGAATTCCATTACCTATGCAAATTCAATGTTGCTGAACGCCTCGGATCCCACGTTTTGACCCTAACTTTGTTCCACGACCTCGACGGCCATCGCCGATATACACGAGCTTAAACACGTCGCTCTAGATAATGCCCACCTAGGCTACAATGCTAAACCACTCAGGAATTAAAAGCTGACATAAAAAAACCTCCACAAACGAATTAACCGAGTTCCTTTATCTATTTTATTAATCTATTTGCATTTTTCGCTTCCATTATTTTTTACAACCCCTCGATTCAGCCGAAAACTGCTAATTCGTTTCCCCAACGAGGTTTCCCCCTTTTTGCAAAATTCTTCATGTATTTATTGTATTGAAGATTTGATAAAAAATTGGGGGTGAATATTTTTTTTCGTCGGCCAGAATTTTCTCAGATTTCCATCCACATTTTCCATATAATTTCGAGTAAGAGGTATTCACGGTTGTACGAAAAATTCTATTCAATAATAATATCCCTCAATTCCCCATGCACCATTAACTTTTCACAATTCTCCCTTCACGGAAATTAATTCCCCAACAGTGTATTTACCCACAATTTCCCTCGATTCTCTGTACTTTCATGAGGCCAGTTATCCCAGATGTTAAAAAAAACCACTGAAGAATTGCTGGTTTAATAGAATCGCCGGTTCTTCCAACCTACATTCCGCTCTATTGGATTTAATTGGTAGATTTTACGACACAAGTGAGACGTGTATATCGCGTTCATCGTTTTCAAGACACAGCGTAATTGCTATTAAAAACGATTGTGTGGATGTAGGACGCATCGTAATATGAAACCCACGAATTATTAGGATAATGCGAGTAACTCTAATTGAGCGTAGGTGATGAATTAATAAAAAATAATGCAGTGTCACTCCCCAATTATCGTTCACCCCAGAATATAAATTAAACACTCATCTCCACGCTATAATAATTGAACCAACGAAACCCCACATTCTCATCAATTTTTCCTTTCCTATTACACAGAAAGCCAATTCATTTTCAAAAGCTCATTTACCTGATTTAATTAATTTTTTCCTTACAGCATCGCATGATTTCTTCACTACTGATTTTTTTATTTAATTTTTTTTATATCCCTGATGGAATAATATATAGGGGTGGTTGGGATGAGGGATAATGTTTTAATTATTTATGGCTGATATTTCTGTTTTCTTGAATTTTCAAACGTGTTGTGTAGTCGTGTTGTTTTCACCCTGGAAACAACGAAATCACTGTGGGTACAACCTCAACACCTGGCAAACTGCCCGAGAATCCTTGGTAGCACTTCGTCTCCAGTGGATCCAGGAGTTAACGTGTTCTAGGGTTGGCTCATCGGATTTCCCAAAAGCTAAGTGTCCTAAGGCAGGACATGGAAAGCAAAGTGCACACGTGGAAATGTCAGGAGAGAGAAAGGGAGAAATGACTTTCACCTTTGAAAAAAATATGTTGCAAACACGAATGAAAATACGTATTATGTATGAGGTACTATCGAAAATTATTTATCCATTTGAAAATAAAAAACATTATTCAGCAATCAATATCTCAAAAATTGCATTTTTAAATTCTGGGGTTTGATTTTTTCTGGGGTTCATTGAACATTTAAATTGACCAATTACGTCGTGGTGATTAATTATATTGTTAAACAATTAAAAATAAGAATTAAATAATTGTGAAAAGGGGGCTTATTATTTAATGGTCATTTTGGCATCCGGAAAATCAGATTTTTTTCCAAATCACGTGTTAACCACATGAATTCTACTCCATACCCGGACCTTTCTGGTGACCATATGGGAAAACCCTGGAAAACCCTACCCACCACGTGCGAAAATCCTCTCCCCCAATTTAAATAAAATCACCACCACATCCCACCCCACCACTCCACCCCCGAAAAATCGTAGTTCGAGATCAATTTACTGGATTACCAAACGAGAGATAAAGTAAAATTGAAAAAAAAAAAAAATAGCACAGGGGGTTTTTTACCCCGAGTGTTTGAAGTACACAAAACTGACATTTCTCTCCCCATTTTTTTTTTTCTCGGGGGGGTTGTTAGTCTCGTCGGTTGATCGCTGGCAACAGCCGACTCGGATAACTGGCAAATGGGTGGTGGACAGTGTCGGTGGACGATTGATAGCGACGGACGTTGAATTGACCCAACGACAAGGGGCGGATGGGGGGCCCAACGGGGGGGTGGGAAGAAGAAGGGGGTACGTGTGAGAGAAATTGAAAGGGGGGGCATGTACTGCCAGGCAGATAACCTGTGCCTGGTTGACTACTGAAAGCCTAAGGTCAATGTTTTTGGGATGGTGGTCTGGCCGGGGCAAGTGAGCCGTTGCTATGCCAACGTTGAGAAGAGACGAGGGAGTGGGCATGAAATAGGGGAGGCCGAGAGCTCAAGAGAAACGACGGATAAAGACAGAATTATGTGTATGCATTTTTTTTTGGGGGGGGG
>NW_011887809.1:367094-415140 GCF_000806365.1 Fopius arisanus | reverse complement strand
TTTTTTTTTTGCTCGTCGAGGGGCGACGCTAATTGACTCGATGGTTCCATATGCAGTTTAGGAGGAATTTCTGGGGTGGGGGGTATTGAATTTTTTGGCAAATGCAATTTTGGGGGTGGGTTTTAGGTTTTTGAGATTTTTGGGGATTTTTTTTTTTGGGGGGGTTGAGGTTTCTGTTGGGAGATTTGGGGGTGGCGATTTTTTTGGGAGTTTGGGAGGGGTTGGGATGGTAGAGTGGGGGTGTGTGGTATTTTTTGGAGCTGGGGATAATTTTTTGGATGGCTGATTGGAAATACGTGTGTTTGTGGATTTTTATTTTGGCAGGTTAAATTGATGGATAACTCAATGATTCGTTTGTAGATTTTCATCAGCCCTCCGCCAATTCTTGAAATACTCTAGCTTTGATTTTCCCGTAAAAATCCAATAAATTCCCGAGTAAGTTCGTGGCACTTCCCCGGAATTTTCAATAACAAATTCCAGGAATAATGAAATTACAGTACGATGTGGGATGCCCAGTCAAAAGTGAAAAAATGGAATTTTCACGACAATGTAGAATAACATTTGTAGCACGATAGACAGGACGAGGCCAATTGTGTTCAATCTTTTAATTCGTTGGGTGTCGGAGAATCAGGGCAGCGCAGACCTCGAAAAAAAAAAAGAATTAAATAAAAGAAAAAAATTACCCGCACAACTACGTGTCATTCTTATCGTCAAGGACATTAGCCAACCTATTGACGGTACATCCGGTTGCCGAAAAAGAATGGCCACTCCAAGGTGAATAAAATCGTACAGAGAGACAAAAAAAAATAAACAGCAAAATCAAAAGGGCCAAAAGAACAGACCGGCCCTCGAGACTTGTCTCCCTCAATGATATCCATATTTATTTCTCTTATTTCTATCGTATTTCCACCGTGCATTTCTATCGTAGAGACATGAATGAAATAAAGACTCGAGACTATTCAGCAACACAATTTTTTCTCCATTAACTCAGGCACCAGAAAAAAAATCTCAGGCACCAGTTGCTCCTTCCACAGACACAACGATTTCCTGCTGACATTTCAAAACCACTGAAAAAAAAAATAGCCCACAAAGTTATTCTGGGATAAACAAAAGGCAATTGTTTGCTGTCAGGATCATCCGTGGGATTAATCTCCGGGACATTTTTGTTTAGATTGCACTGGTTACTTCAGTCATACTGCGATATCTAAGTAGGTCAGACGGCATAAACGATTTTCGAGAGATTAAATGATTCCGTTTTTTTTTCCAGCGACAAATGTCGAGGTGTCACCGATCGCCAAACAAGTGCAACAACCGAAAATAATAATAAATAATTAGGAATTCGCTAATTTTAAAGCTTTCCCGGAATTTTCTGTAGTCAATCCTGAAATTATTCGGTGGAATAAAAATAGTAGTATAGACGAAATCTTGAACGAGAATTTTTATCAGCTGATGATTTTTGGGATTGAGATGCAATTCATCCGAAATTTTCTACTGACTTTACAGGAATTCCAGGCATCCGTTGAAAACCACAAGTTTTTATGAGTCACTATGGAATAGGGGTACCGAAAAACCCAAGCCCACAGCCTTGAGACTCGAAAATTTCCATTTGAGTCATTTCCTGCATCAGCTAGGACTTCCATGAACTCAATCCTCTACATTTCGGTCGTATCTATCAGTTTGCGGTCGATCTCCCGGTGGAATTCGAGACAGAGTTGACGAAGGCAATCCAGAAATAACACTCGGTGATAAGCCGACTCTCGAAATATTATCCCAAACGAGTAAAAACGTTTTACAAAAAATCACCGCAATGATTCCTCTGAAAATTCAGTTCCTCGGGATTTAATTTAATTGGATAAAGTTATGATTCTTCGAGTACTTTTTTTTGTGTACATGATTTTCGCGAAATCTGAGGAGAGCTGAAAGGGGGAGGAGGAGAGAGAACGAGATAAAAGAAAGGAAAATGTTTAAACGTGAATTTGAGATTGATGAGACCAGAGGGTACACGACACGGGACACTCAGGCACTAATTACTTGACTGGAGGCGATTGGGCCGTCGTAGTGAATTAGGTACGAGATGAAACCAAGTCAAAGTCTTTCTCTCCTCCCACCTCGTCATGGGGATTAAATTTTATCGATAAAAGTGGGGAATTTCTTCCTCACCGAGTTCACAGTCCAGACAATCCGAAGCAGAACAGTCTCACAAGTGAACAACGGAAAATCCTTTGACAGAGAGAAAAATAAGGGATCCAAGTGGTCGATTAACAATTTCGAGTCAATGGGCTGACTATTCACTATTCACTGTGATTGCATCTATCAAGGGTTCACGGGATTCACCACGAAAATTACATTCTATTTGCGGAACGAATGGGAATAATTTTCAAGCAATACGAATCAAAAAGAAATACGAATGGACAAAGGCAGATTTTTTTATAATTGATCTTTTTGAAGAGGAGAGATAATTCGAATGATTAAAATTGAATTTCAAATGGGAATGGGTGAAAATTCAGGGGATATTGTAACTGAAACTTCAATAAATTTCTGAGAATATACTGGAGGCATCATTCACTCATCCTGGACCAAGTGCGTCGCGACGCTCCTCGGGAAGTGGATTTTTTCATCTCCATATTTCTCCAAGGCTCTTCACCTCGCTCGGAGCAAAAGAGCCTCCTCGACCACTCGAAGGAATCCCACCGTCGAGAATTGCTCTCGAATTAACCCCCTAATGAGAAAATTTCCCAGTTTTGCTCGGCTAGGTAGAAACGGTCGACAGGATTTTCGTCGGGTTCTACCCCCTGAATTTACACCGGTACAGAGTGGAGGAATGAGAAAGTGGAGGAATGAGAAAAGAAGTCGCCGGAGTTAATCACTAACGTCGACCCCGACGCTGATTTTTTTTCTTCTTTATTTTTATTCCACCCCCCGCAGCAACCCCCATTCACAGGCATTAGTATCACGAAGAATAACGAGAGTAGAGAACGGTAAAATCAGAAACAAGAATCCATTTGCCCACTCACCAGAGTGCCGACGAGAGGCCCAACGGGACAAACATTTAACCCACAAAATCCGTTGACGAGATTTTCACTTAACCACTAAACTCACCAAGTCCAATGCCGAGCATCCGTACTATCCTCTCTTCCTATATAATATACCCCGGGGGATTAATTAATCATGATACTCACAAACTCTGGACAATTTACTCGTCGGTTTAATATAACAAGTAAAACGAGAGTACAACCGCCGACGGTTTGAGATCCACCGAGTGACTAAGTACACAGAGCAGAACAGAAACTACATAAAGAGACCATATTTTTGTCCTACCACCCATCCCTCCCACCCCTCACATCCACGTGATACATATACGGTACATACATAAGTGCGGGTGTCATTGTGTACCACGATGTCGCCATTCGTCGTTGCCGTCCAATCGTCAAACGTTTCTGTGTGACGCTCCAGAGTTTACGAATTGTGTTTCATTATGTTTTATTCACACCGTTGTTTCGTCGGGGTAAAAGGGTCCACTTCAAGAGGCAAATGTACAGGCTGTTTTTATCCCCCCTCTCACCCCGGAAAACACTGGTGCGGGAAAATAATCAAAAGACATTTCCTTGGAACACTGGTGTGGATAATGACGCACAAAGAAACTGGGAAAGAGGTCTTCAGATGGAATGAATTTCATTTTTGTGGGAAATGAGGGGAAATTCTGACTTTGAATATTTTTTTTCCCTTTTTTTAAATAAATAGTGGAGTGGTGACGAGGTCGTGGAGAAAATTCTGACGTAGGGTAAGAAAGGGAGGAATTAAATATGAAATTGTCGCTGTTCACGGTTGGATTTAATCGGTTGTGTAATTCGTGGATGATAATACGAGAGTATTCTGAAAAGCAATACGAATCAAAAAGAACTACGAATGGAATTTACTGGGATCGAAGTGAAAAAAAATGTCTTTTTGGAAATGAAAAAATAAATGAAAATATAAATATTATCAATATTCAATCAGCCGTTGGAATTATTCTCGAACCCAATACAAATCAAAAAGAACTACGAATGGAGTGTGGACATCTGTACAACTGTTTTTTCATGTGCAGAGTATTTATTTGTTCAGTCCAGCCGGGGAAAAACAAACAATTTTCGAAAAGCCATTGGTCCTCAGATTATTTCAGCCTGCACCGCACGCAAATTCCAACTCTCTTTATTATATTATTTAAATAAGTAAATATATTCCGGGGCGGATGTGCAGTGAGTAAAAAGTAAACTGGATAAATCTCGGGCAAACTTTTGTGCGGCTGAGGGAAGTTGTGGCGATGGTGGAAAGCACAGAGATACAGTGGGGGGTGAATTGTCAAACTTGAAGACGAAGAGATCCAGGAGGAAGAGGAAGAGTGAAAAAGAGATGGAGACCTGGTGAATCGGTGTGTGCAGTTGAATGGAATTTCTCAGAGTGGGCCAGGGTGGACGAGAGAGATAGGCGGTGGAAAATATTTTGCAGGGGTAAAATCCCGAGGAAGGGAGATAGAGGTACCCTTTGTCATGATGAGAACTACAATGGCTCGAGGTAAGAATCCATCCTTCAAATGTGGAGCAGCTGCCATCGAATGGCCTCTCTCCTTTTACTTTCAGTGTCGAGTGGAATAAGAAGGTAGAAACTGGTATTTTAGAGCTAGGCCGAGTAAGATTCAGCCTTGGCTCAACTCCATTTCGGTCTTTATTATTTCTCTGTGTTCGGTTAATTAATTCCGAGTTTTAATCCCATTCTGGATGATCTCTCGTTACTCGAGGTCGTTCTCTGGTGGAATTTTATGTACGAGGGTCAGCGTCGCTATTTAATAATAGAAGAATTCAAGAAGAACCCGTCAATTCCTCCATTTTTGGCGAATTTTTTAAATTATCTATTTCTTTTTATTTTGGATTTCATTAATTGGAATATTATAAATTATTTAATAATCATTAATGCGCATTGGCGCTTCCATACAAATCGTTCATTTATTTTGAATTATCATTTTGTTAATAGTTAAATATTTACTTCAAGCAATGACACAATTTCCTGTTATTTGACGTGACGTTTGGCAATCGATAACAGTCGGATGAATATCATTGATTCATTCTACAATCGAATGATTATCGGAGACTCAACTGATTGCGGTAGACCCTGGCTTATGGATTATTCATTCATCGGTATATTCTGGTTTTCGATATTAATTTGGTGTTAACGGACATCGAGAGGAGTTACAGGATAATTCACATCGTCCACGGAGAGAATTAAAAAAAATATTGAACCCCATTAATATTATTGCTATTTATCCCACCCCGCAGAATAATTTTTGCAATAAAAAAAATTCTCCATCCACTCCTACAAATTTATCACAATAATTTTCCGTGGATTGTCCCACCGAGTGATAGATATAATGAATGAATCGTGAATTCAGGGTCACGTCCTGGAGATTAAACCGATAAATATAATTTTTTATTTTTGATTCTTCGGAGGAATAAAACCGACTTCATTAGTTATTTGAGCCATATATTCTGGGATCCAGCAGCCGAAATTCAACTCTCCCCAGGCCAATCCGTTGATAGAGGAAGTCCACAGGGATTACGTTAGACTCACATGAATACAGTACGTGACTCGACAATCGTGAATCGCTCGTATGTGACATCAATGAGAGAATGACTTCCACACGTTTGCATAATTCACGGTGAACCCTCTTGGTCGTGTGTAGTGGCCTGTAACACACGATCAGAGAGATCCAAACTTCACCAGCACATTGAGTCTACTTCTGCTCATGACGTTGATGGGATTCGCGTTTGTGTATCAAAACGCATGCTCAAACGCGATTTGATGGGCGGTTTTCCTGTCTTATCGCAACACCAGAGCTCACGATTTCGATTATTATTAAATAAAAATCCTCTATTCCACATAAATAAAATAAATAAAATAATTGCTAAATGCTTCTGACATTCGAGATGTATCAGACTGCAAGATAAATATCGGTGACTACCGATTTCTCCATAAATACAAAATTTCCCACCCCAAAATAATCATCACCCCCTCTATTATCTCCAGGCAGTGGTCCTCAGCACTAAAAGCTCTCCTGGAACTCCTCAAAGTCCGATAACCAACAATACACTACATCTTTGAATACTCTGAAAGCGAAACCTTTTTTTTTCCTCACTCTTTCGCCTCGACTGGTCGGTAATGGGCGAACTTTTTGTCCCTCAAAGGAGGTGAAACAAAAAAATACAAAATGGAGAAAAAAAAAATCGAGTGACTGCGAGGGGTGGGGAAATGAGGGGCGGTATGGGTGGAGGGTTTGAGGGGGTGGAGGGAATGAAAGAAAATGGAAATAAAGAGCGATGCTTCGGGCTTTTAATAAATGATAGGAATGGCTCGAGGCAGACTACTGTATTTTGCACGTATCGCTTCGTTTTCCATCTCCTCGACCCTCTCTATAACGGAAACAAACGGTTCCGTTTGCTTTCCAATCAGACTTTTGTGCTTGTCTCTTTCTATCTCTCTCGTCTCATTCAAGTGAGGAAACCCATCGCAATCGAAAAATCATACGCGCGTATTCTGATGAGGGAACGTGACGCGGAAGTGTACATGTTTTTTCCTTTATTTATCCCTCTTGCACTCTTTGTTTTTAATTGGTATTGGGGGGTGGAAATGCCTTGGGCGTCGATACAAACAAATCCTGGGATTTCTAATGAGTCAGAGAAAAACACGAGAATCGGTAATTTTTACCTTTTTTTTATTAATTGGACGAGTGAGATTTTCAGGTGCTGTGATTAAGGGATTACATAATTATGCCGGATATTTCATTTTTTTTATTTATTATGAACGGCGATTTTTGGTCTACTATATATAATTAAAATTATTAAAAGGGGTTATAATTTATTGTCAAAATTTTTAATTAATTCTACTGAATTCACGCGCTAACTCATTTTCCGATATGCAAGAATAAAAATAAATTGAAGGTAATGGCAAAAAAATTATTCCGGTTATCCCGATAAAAAAATAATCCGATCTTGACCTGTGACAAGTAGCCGAGAACTCGAAAATTCCAAATCCCTAATTCAAACGAATTCATGCCAGGAAGATTAGCGAAATGGTAAACTAGAAGAAAGAAATTAGTGGTTTGGATGATCTTGAACGCTCGGATAAATCCTCAGACGTCGTCTAATTGCTCTTTCAAGTCGTTGGAAAGTCGGTTGGAGGATGTTGGCAACCCCTTGGTGACCTCAAAGACCAGCTCAACCCGATGCAAATCCATTCTCCCCCCTGGTTTATTGGCTGGACTTGAGGACCAGTGACACTCGACAACAATGGCCAAACTTTCTGAAGAAAGAGAATGCCGTAGAGAAAGAAATCATTCGCTCCGCGGCGTCTGGTCATCGGCATTTTCTTTTGTCAGAAGGGCGGACTCGATAATACGAAGGGAGATGGTTTCCTCTTCTGTCCTCATCACAGGATAAATAGAGAGGAAAAAAAAAATAAAAATGTAAACAAAAAGGAGAAGGGACGAGAGCCCGTTATTGTGAAGATGCATTTCTCCTTTGTCCTGGGCAATGGTGCTAGTTATACGTCACTTTTGCATTCACTACCCCTCCATTACTCTATTTTTTTTTTTCCTTCACCTCTTCATATTTATATTCCATCCCCGAGAAATGCATTGTTGAAGTCGCCGCTCGCCTTCATTGTTGCTTACCACCCCCTACCACCCCCTACCACCTTCTGCCACCCCCTGCAAACCCCTTACCCTTTTTTCCACCCACCTCCACCCCTTCCGCCCATCCGTGAGTTTCATCCAAGTTCGCCAATTATTTGCGATCCTTTCAAAATGCGTCAAAGACGTCTTCCTTTCTGTATATTCTTTTCTTTTTTTTGTTGTTTGTTATCCTCGCGATTTTTCCTCGCTCTTTAGCGGAACGGAATCACCCCTCGTTGGTAAATAAGCATCGATACCCCAACTGTACCTCCCTCTTATTTATGGCAGGGAGGAGATCCTCTCGGAGGGTTGGCAATTTTTTTTTTTTACTGAAATTTTCCCGTTCGTTCAGCACTTACGATTAATGTATTGTCTTGCGAGTGGAATTCTCTTCCGTGGTTATTTTCTTTGACGCGGTGTTGGAAATTTTCCGAAATTTCAGGGTAAATATGACAGTAATTGGCGGGAGAGTGACGCTGAATGGAATTTTGAGGAGTGGCTGTGAAAAGACGAGGGGTGGGAGAATTTGAGGGAATACGTGAGATTTCGGGGGACATGAATATTCAGGTGTAAAATTACCGGAATTTTCTATTTTTCTATTTTTTAATAATGAAATAATTTATTTGATATTTTATTTACTAGATTGTTTGAAATTTCGACGAACTTCTGACACAACAATAATTCTTGGTATTCTGATGCCAAAAATAAAAAATAGTACGAGAATTTCGGAAAAGTGAAGAATTAAAAATATCTCAAGACGCGAAATTCGATTTTTTTTCAACTGAAAACGTAAAGACTCATTCCTTAACAGCGCAGTAGCTCTCGAGATGCAGATGAAAGACGTTTCCCTTGATGGAATTAATTTTCTTAATATACCGAACGGCTCGTCTTCTTTTCATCTTCACTGAAATTTCCCTGGCTTTTACTAGCGCAATGTGCAACGTTCAATCTCATCAAGAAAAAAAGTTCTCGAAGAAATAAATTTATATTGTCTAAAAAGAAAAATTACCAGCAATAAATGTCTCATTATTTATTACTTTCCACATGAAAATTCGGAATCAACTCGAAATTTAATTGATCAAAAATTTATTGAGTTAAAATAATAATCTGATGATTATTATTATTATTGTGGGATTATTTTCCCATTTTATTTTATTCTTGACGTCATATCTCTGATGGTCTTGACAATCTCTAAAAGAGAATGACCCAAAATGCTCGAAGCCTGAGAAGTGATGAGAGATATTCGTGGGAGAACAGAATAGTCTATACACTCATACCGAGACCATCAAGTCCACCGTTTCGGTCCCTCTCATCTCCAACGTGGATGGAAGTTTGTCGTAAAGGAACTTTTGAAAGCAGTTTTCCAAGCCGTGGAGTCCTCTCTCATCCCTTTATTTCCCATCTGCGTTCATCCAGCTGCCATTCACAGCACAACTATAATACCATTTTACAAGACCTCACGAACAATCCGCCATGATAATAAAATGGAACTCAAGGGTTATATTTTCTTTAAACAGTTCTTCCATTTTGCCAGAGTCTACAAGACGTCATTGTCACTTCAAGATTTATCTGAAGGCGAGTCATTGATTAAATCAGCGAAACGATACGATCGTATTACTGAATATTATGCAATAACTAAACCATGAGGTCACACTTCTTGGAGAAAAGACGACACTCTGGATGTATCTGGGAGTCAATAAATAATCATAAACTATCAATTTATAAAAAATCTTCAATCAGAATTTTATAATTCTGTAATCACTACAAAAACCTCCTGATCATGCAATTAATTCCTCTTTAAATAATCACCAATTAATTCAATAAACGATTATTTACGAGAATTAATAATTAATCAATGAACAATTTCTCGTTTTTTTAAAGCTTTAAAAAAACTTCATTATTTCATGAAATAAAATAAAATGCAAAAACGGTATATTATTTCGAGTGGATCAGTGATTTTCCGAAAATCCAAAAAACCGGAAATTTTGGCTAAAGCGGGGTGGTGAAGAAAGGTGGGGGGCGAGGGGAGGGAGGCAGATGATCTTTAAGCCTCCATCCCCCACAAAACCCGATAATTCCCGGAAAACTCGCAAGTCAGGCATGAAATCCCAAGACTAATTTCCACTAGCTGTTTCTCTCAGCATCACGATGTTCGAGGGAATAGAAGCCCTCGCACGTATCATTGATTTTGAACCTCTCGGCGTTTGTCGTACAAACACGCCACATACGTGCGTAGTGAGTCACTCGCGATACCACCAGAGTACACAGTACACTCCATACATCAAATACCCCCCTCCATCCCCCCCCACACCAGCCCCACCAACATCTTGATTTCCGGGGATTACCGAGAGATTGAAAAAGATTGGAATAAAAAAAGAGGCATGGAATCAAAGCGTTGAGAAAAATTCCTGCAGATCCCTGTTGAGCGCATACGGTGCGATCATCTCTACCCCATTCTCCCTCCAAATCCACCCACCACCGAGGGGTTGAAACCCGAGGGGTGGTGAGGGGCTGCAGCGTACGTGGAGGTAATATCGGAACCTCCAAATGGTAATCGATATCTCATATATCTCTGGATGCATATTCGGGCGTTCCCGAGAGGGACGCAGATAGCGCGACGTTACAGTTTATCCAACGTCGAGTGGGTGGAGGGGTCGGTTGTGGGAGGGGACCGGGGGGCCTAGGATATTACGGATGAACGGGAAGTGACTCCGTTGGAAGATAAAGGCCCCACACCCCCTCTCTGCGCTGACCAGATCCATGAAGTTTACGGCATACAGTGGGCCACAAATTTTCATTGATACGATTCCAACGAACCGGAGAAATTCAAATCCCCTTTCTACTCCGAGTGTTAACTAGGCGTTCTTCAGGGGTGTGGGGCGGAGAGGGGGGAGGGTACGGGTAAAACGGAAGTTTCAACTGTGTAATCGTTCCAACGACCTGGCAAACTATTCTACTTGTTCTGCGCCGGGGCCAACATTTATACTCATCCCTGTGCCCTTTGTTCCCCTCGGGCCCCTGCTAATCCGCCATCTTGTCATCCTCTGGCTATCGAATACCAGTAACAAAGTTCAACTGACATTACTGAAATACCGGCGAATGTCGCGGCTAATCCGTGGATTCGCGTGCGGCCCCCTCCCTCGCCCCCTCACCCCCCTGCCTCCTGTCTATCGTGTAAACAACTTTGTTCATTCTTCGACGCCATTAAATCGCACTCGCGCTTTATTTGTCCCCACGCTAATCACCGGGGATTTCATTTCATTCCTCTGCATGCAAGTATTTACGAAATAATCAGCCACTGGTATTAAATTGTTCGAATGCATTAAGATAAATTACGGTGATATCAACCTATGAGAATTTTAGGGCCCCCCGAGGGGTTTACGAGTGTTATTAAATTATGAAATCTTGCCAGGATTTTTTACTCGATAATAAAAGCAGTTGTCTTCTCCAGGGAAAAATGGATTCACACCGCGTGCCAAGGGGTACATTAACGACTTCTACATTAAACGTTTCCCTAGGAAAAAACTTAAAAAAAAAATGGTGGGGAGTGGGGGGAACGAGCCGGCAGTAAATTGAATGTCAAACGCAAACGACCGAGGGCATATACCTGTACATGTTTGGGGTTTTTTTTATTTTTTATTCTGGCGGTGACTGAAAGATACGGAGAAAATAGGCAACTCGTAAATAGCCCTGGCCTAGGGTATATTTCCTTGTGGTTTTCTTTTTTTTTATCATTTCGAGGATGGCGTGGAGTCCTGAAAGGGAAAATTGATACACAAAACAATGGGGGGAGGCCGGATGAGGTGGCGAACAGGCAGTTTCTCGGTTGCCTTGGTTGGGGCGACGTTCCCCCGGCCCTGGGGCGATTCGCTAACGATGCCATTGTCAGGATACCGCGCATTGTTCCCCGTTGCCACCGAGGGCACGTCGTATCGGATTCGGGGGATTTTTCTCCCGATTTTTTTTTTGTCTCCGGGTAATTTTTTTATTTTTTTTTTCATTATTCATTTTGCTGAGAGACTGCGCGGATTTTCTTCGGGTGTTACTCCGGTGCGGGTCGTCCCCACCGTTGGTAAAACCGTTCGGCTAAAGTGCGAACAATCGCTCGACTCTTTGGGGCTTAACGCAGATGTCGCCTCGAGTCTTTGGGATAGACTACTGCGGCACTCGGGAAAATCCCTCCCCTCAATTTCCCCTCAATTTCCCCTCCAAAAACGGCTTATGTACTGCATTTATGTATCAATTAAATGCATGTATCTTTTGGGAAAATTTCAGGATGATTATTTTTTGGTTTTGAAAAAATAATGGAAAAGTGAAAATATTGATATTTTTGAAATTTAAATAATTGGAATATTCTTGGATGTGAGATATCAATATTTCTTATATTAATGGTATTAGTAATATATTAATATTGATTGAAGGAATTTAAATGAATTCTGGATTTTTGAGGCGAAAATTCCAATAATGGAAATAATTAATTGCACATACCGAATTTGAATTTTCATTTTGAAATTTGAAAATCCGTGATTTTTCTACCAAATGAACGTCAAGACGGAACTGTTAATGAATATTAATACAATAATTATTAATTATATGAGTTATTATTAAATATTAATACAAATATTTTTGTTTCCGTGTTTTTTAAGGAGAATTGATTCATTGGTGTGAGGGTTGAGCGATTCGAGAGATAGGAATGGACCCAGATGGCAAGTGAATAATTTCCGTAGACTTGAATGAACCGGACTTTGAAATGATTTCGACGGGAATTCTCCAGCGGCTGCATGAGCGATTGTGGTTAGCCATGCCGAATTCGAATACGTGAAATTCTGCGCGCGGAATTTACCGGTGGTTCTGAGGGGGTGGCAGTGAGGAGGTGGTACTAAAGAGGATTCCAGGGGTGAGGAGAGAGGGTTGAGAAAGGGATACTGGAGATTCCTTGTGGGGAGGTTGGTGGACTCGATTGGGGGTTGGGGCTCGGTGAATTTTCGTAAAATTACTTTCATAAAGATTGATAACCCAGTGGTAACTCTGATCGAGTGGCTCCGGAGTTTTCCTGGGTATCGAGTAAAGATTGACCGGAGAAAATCGGTAGGAAAAAAAATTTACGACTATTTATCGAATGTCGGAGTCTAATGGGTTTATCAGATGGAGCATGTGGCGTTTCATCGCTCTCTTTCCCACCATTCCTCCCACCCACCGAGGGCCATCCCCCCAGGAAAACTGCATTCTAATGATCCACGTGTCTACATCACCCGGAATTAATCGAGAGGCAGAATTGAAGTAATTTATTCTCTCCCCTAAAAAGACCATTCGCGATATTTCCCCAATCAATCTCGCTGGGGCTGCTCGGGCTTTAAAAAAAATTCAATTAAATTTCCGTTTTACGACCATCCAGAAATAACTAATTGTCCACTTCACGTATCCAATTTAGAGCTCTCTTCCTAAAAAAAAAGGGAAAAAGCCCGGAATAGAGTCGAATCCCCGCGAGATCGATAGTTAAAATCCGCGCAAAATCGTGACCTTTCGTTTCTACTTACTCATGTGGTACATTTCAATCCACCGTTGTCCTCACACCCGGTGTATCATCTCCACGTTGAACAATTGTATAAAAAAATGTTTATCTTTCACTCGGTGGAGCACGTTCGGTCAAGAATCCATCTTCTCTGCCGTTCTGGGTAGATGGCAGCCGGTTTCTCGCACCCTTTTTTTTTTTACCAAACAAACAAGTTGCCCCCAATCCCCATTGAGCAAACATACCGCCGATAAAAAAAAGTTGCTGGCCTCCAACCAGAATGAAAATCATGAAAATTCAACGAATATATTCCTAGAATCTATGAACTCTCGCTGACGGTATCGACTAAACGACGAGCGAAAGACACGCTCCTTGGACGAACTGAGCACTCCCCCCCTCGCTCCCGTCATTTATAGGGACCCCCCACTCGATCTTACCCCCACTGCCAGGCTGCCCCCACTTCACCAGTCCCTCCACACTTCGTCCATCTCCACAGAACGAGGGATGACGGTGGCTCCTCCGCCAGAAAACGCCGGAGACGCTGTACCCCTCCTCCCAACCCCCCAACCCGCAGATACCTCTCACAACTATCACTCCCTTCACCCCATCCACCCCCCAAATTCATTTTTCCCCGTTTTTCCCTTTCCCTTTCATCCCCATTCCCCGCTACTCTCCCCGTCGGGCGCCACCATTTAATAATTACGCAGTAATTAGAGAGTCTGGTGAGACCGATGCATGAATAATCTTAGTCTCCACATTAAACAAAAGAGAAAGAGCAGAAAAAAACGAGGAGAGCGAGAGGCGACAGCCCCCCGCTCCGTCCCCCTCTGAGATCCTGAAATTCACATCAGCGATCCCGCAGGATCACGCAATAACCGACTCCCATACCCGATAAATACCTCGAGTGATTAAACTCAACCTCTAATGTCGTCGCAGGACTTCACCGGAGGTTAACCCTTAGACGTACTTATGAGACCCCCCCTCTCGCCCCCCTCAAACCGTCATTACTATACACGGTTACATGAGACGTTAAGTTTTCGTCATTCTCTCCGAGAAATTCCATCCCAGTGTTAAAGTAGTCGACGAAGTTCCTTCGCCCTCCTTCCCCCTGCCTCCACCGCCCTTAACCCCCCCATCCAACCAACCGTCACTTCCCCTTCATCCATGCAGACACTCAGGGGTGCGCGCTGTTTCACCAGGTGTACGCGAGTGGGGATACGAAGGGATGCTGTCGTCATAGCGACGTGCCCCCCTCCCTTTGAATCTCGATGGGGTTTTTTTTTGGGGGGGGGGGGGAGAGTGGAGGGGCAAGCGAGGAAAAGGGCGGAGGGGAGTGGAAAGGTGGAAAGGGCGACAGGGGGAGGTGAAGAGGTGGCGGGAGCCATAGCGCGAAAAGGGGATGAAAGGGGAGGAAGGGGAGGAAGGGGAGGAAGGGGAGGAAGGGGAGGAAGGGGAGAAAAGGGTGAAGAGGGGACCAAGGGGTGGGGGAATCGATCGTTAACGTTGGACTGTACACACAGTCTCTCCTCGGTATGCGTTATACGTTGGACCAAACACACGACATTTGCACATGGAGTCAATGGTGAACGCTGCTCGCTCCTCTGCCCATACCTCACATCATGAAGGAGGGCAAATGCGTAGCCGCACTCTCCCTCGATTCACTCTCACTGTGGCGTCTCACCCCTTTAAACCCCTTTCCACCCCTCTTTCCACTATCCTGCCCTCACCCACCCCACCGTACTAAAGGCCCTTGACGCTCTCCTCCCATGTACTCCTCCCCCCCTTTTCCCAACCCCCCGTCGTCTTCGCGTTATACTCGTCGCATTATGGAGTCCTCTATTCGATGAACGAAGGCATGCGTCCAAGTGTGGACTTACGTGCTTATGCCACGCTCTTATGCAGGCGCGAATGATTTCCGACACGCCAACAGCCGATATCAGCCAGTTTCCAGACATCGTCGGCTCTGTGCCGGTCCTTGCTCGCGTATCTGGGGGGGACGGGGGGGATAGGCTGCTGGGACATGACTCGCTGGAGATGCCTCTCGGGAATTCTTCCGGGATTTTTTGGGACGACTCTTCAAAATATATGTGATGGATTGATTGATGGGGGTTCATTTTCGGGGGTTTCTTTGCGAAGGGAAAATTCATTTTTTATATTTTTTCGGGTTTTTTCGAAGGTCGGGAGTTCGAGGGGTGCAGCGGTGCGGGTAATGGTCCGGCATTTTGGGGAGCCCCCCTCTAATTGTGGGTGTTTCTTAAAAAATTCTTGGAGATAAGAATTTTTGAGTTTGTTTTTAATAATAATGATGTTGTTATCCTACGAATTTTTAGGGTGTCACACTGATCCCTCGTTAGTCAATAATTACCTGCACTCCCTGATTTTCAGGCGCCCTTTTCCTCCGCTTTTATTGAAAATGAAGCTAACCCATATTTGTGGGATTGCAAATAGCTCGACAAGGGGGAAATCTTTTTTCATCTAATTTTCATTGAAATGCGGAGGCGTGTGGCGCACCCTGCGGTTCTTTTTCCGTGAAACGATATAATACGATATAACGATATGCGGGATATTCAGAGGCGAGAATTTTTCGCTTGCGCTTACCCCATCGAATATTTTTCTTCTATCAATTTTTTATTTCACTCTCTTCCACATTTTTTTTACAACATCCTTTTTTAAGCCTTTGCGCTAATTAAAAAATTCCACCGCGAAATCGGATTCCCCGGGGTACTCATTCTACCCCACTCCCTCTAACCGAGTTGTTTCTCTCCTCTAGCCAACTCTCCTCTCGTGTATGTACTAGTCATCCACGCACGTAACTATGTACGCCAGTACGAACAAATCCAATACGCGTTTTCTCCAAAACCTATAAACATCCAATGCAAACTCGGCTTTGTGTCGCGTATTGCGCCAGAGGCAGGTGCACGTCAAAAGAATTTTTTTATCCCATTTCTTTTTCACGACTTCATGATGCCCGGGTGTCGGGGAATCAATGTCCAATGCCACTTGATACATTATTTTTTATTTCAATTCTCCATTTGGCCATTTTTTTTCCTGAATTTTCATTACGCGGAGAGAAAAATTCAATAAAATCCGTTAAAAAAAAATCACGTAACGTTTTCCGTCACTTTTTTAATCAGCATTATAATATATTTAATTTACAATTTATAATTATTTAATATTTGAATAAAATATAGCGAATTTTCTCAGTCAATAATTATTTAAAAAAATGGAAATGGCCCCTTATTGATGGCTAATAAAAAATCGCTTTTCCGCACTTGTTACGAAATATACTGTTGTCTCCACGCGGTAGATAAATTTTGAAAATCCCGTGCCTTTGAATTGACCTCCGAAAAAAGCCGAGACTTTGCAAGATTAGCGAATTAAATTCATGCGAGACACCTCATTAAAATTTGATACCATCTTCCTTGTTCTCTTTACGTATAAAAAAAAATAACCTCGGGGATTATAAAATGGAAGAAAGAGATGAGAGATGAAAGGATGAAAAAAAGGCGGACGGTATTTACTTGGCGTGTCTCATCACGACTTCCATGTATACATCCTGACACACACACTCGGCATTTTACCACTCAACCTGTCTCCACAAAGTGCTCTTTCTCTCTCCCCGGATGCTTTTTCACTCCCCCTGGTTCCTCTTTTACCTCATCCTTATTAAATGAAAACCATGATAATACCATTTTTTTTTATATATATTCAACTCGCGTGCAATTACACAGCTGCGGTTAATTTTACTTCGCAAGAGTTTGCTCACAGGGTTAAGGAAATTGAGCATTTGACCGCAAGTGTCCAAACATTGGGATAAATTGAATTAAAACGGTGGAAAGACAAGAATAAAAAATCACTCATAATGTCCCCTTCACAGATAATTCACCAGCATCAAGAATAATTAATTATTTATTCCAAAATATTCTGAAAACCCTTATAAATATCATAAATAAAATACATTCTAAATTATTATCATCATTACTACACTCGAATATAATTTCAATTATAATGATTAATTCAATAATTATCATTCCTGAAGAAATAAATTTATCGAAATGGTAATTCTCAAGAATTCTCCACCGAGAGCAATAATCAATCCTGATGAACCCCAGATTATTCCAATTAAATTCTCACACCATAAAAAAAAATAATCCTCCACCCCCAGTGAATGTTGAACGACCCATTGAAGGTGACATAGTATCGCGTGTCATGGGAATGGAGGCGATCACTAAATGGCGAACCATATACCCGAAACAAGAGGCGCTGCTCCTCCCATCATCACCGCTGTACCATACATCATCCCGGTGATGCCTGGGCACTCGCCATTACAAGCCCATAAGTCCCACTCGGGCCCCCCTCAAGTCCCCCCGTGTAGAAATAGTCCAAGTGGGAGGGACTCACCACCCCATCATCCCCGAGACACGGCAACTAGCTGAGGGGTGAGGAGAGCAACTCTCGTACTTGATGCATCCGGTGATGTATGTGTACGCGATATCCCTTCGAAGCCGCGGTGGGTGGTTGGTCGGTGGATCCATTGTTCCCTAGAACACAAAACAGCCTTGCAGTGTACAAAGTGGCCTCCATGCCACCGAGAAAACGGACGGGAGAGTGGGTGAACTCTATTGAAGTGAGACGGTGAGTGAACGAAAGGAGAGAAATTGGGTGGTTGACGAGGGGTGGCAGGGGGTTACAAGGGGGGGGATTTTGGGGGGTGGGCTCCAGTGTTGAGGACAAGAGGAGCAAAGAACAGGGCACCCCACCCGCAGTTTCCAAGAGAATCACAGTGCTATCGCAGGAGGAGTGGGTATTGTCTACTGGAGCTAATCAAAACCAACCCCCCCCCAACTCACCCCCTCCCAACCGTGCTCTCTCTATTTCAACGAAACACCGTGCACAACCTCTGCAAACTCCTCTCCATTTTTTGTCCCTCTCTCCCGACCCATCTCTACTTTTTGTTTTTTATCTCTTTGGAAACGCATTCTGTTCGGCTCGTTTGTCTCTGCGAATGCAACCGGGAGATGCACCGCATGGGGTGGTAGGCCTCTTTAAACTGGGAATAGGAGAAAAAAAATGCAATGTCATGTTTGCTGGGGATCTTTGTTTAGGGGGTGGCCCTTTTTTTTTTTTTTGAGGGTGTAATTTCGACGGTTTAGGGGGCTCGGGGATCAGTCCATTTTGCGAATTGCTGAGACACCGATCGGGTTTGTCACACTTGGCGTTATGGAGATTTTATTGGGAGACTGATTAATCTTTCGGGGTGGGTGGTAGGGGTGGTGAAAAATTGAGGGTTGGTTGGGGGCTCAGGGAATCAATCTTTCGAGCTGGGATACGTATGCTTGGGGTTTTTTTTCGGGTTATCGATGGAGATCGCAGTTTTCTCGGGGTGCAGGGGTACGGGTAATGGTCCGGTCAGTCATTCTAAGGAGTCCGCGCAGATACTGACTTTTTTTTGGCGAATGACGGGCGTGGATATTTCAAAATTTCAGGTTCCCTTCAAAACCTGAGATTACACATTTTTTAATTCAATCAGAAATATCATTTGGGCAATCACCCGATTTTTTAACGAACCACCAAAATTTTGAAAAGCAAACTTGATTATTTATTCATTATTTAATGCCCAAATATACATCAAAAAAAAAAAATGCAACGCCTATTCGCGATCTCCCGGAGAGAAAAGAATTATCTCAGAATAAATACTTCTCATTAAATAAATTCTCAATTCCGGAATAATTTTGATTTTTTATTGTTGACAGTATGTTCAGGTTATTAAATAATTTGATAAGAGAGAGACCTGGTTTTGTCTCGGTGTGATAACGGTGGGTGGGAGAATATCCACATGATTCTCGCGTGGCACGAAGGAGCAGCGGTGCAATGTCGGCGGCCAATACCCCATCCCCTGGAACACCCTGGACAAGTGCAAGTGAGACAGATGGATAATACCAGTTCCAGTATCTCGAGGTTCGCCTATAACGCGTTCATATCTATACAGGATGTACCGGGTGTCCAATAAATCTATTACCGTGTGCACCCTGGGGAGATCGCACCGCGTGCAGACATATTATACGAGAGATCACCCCTCGACCCGTACAACTCTCTATCCTCCTTTCATTCATTTTTTTTTCCATCCTCTTGATACACAAATAATAACAAATAATTCCTCTTCCCCTTCGCTCGGGCTTACCTGGTTTTTTACTCCTCATCGTCGCGGCCCACCAGAGGGAAATCTATACATCAAGTTTTTTCAATCACTTAAATTCATTTTCCCCCCGTCTGGACGGCTCTTTTTTTTTTTCGTCATTTTTGCGACGGGAATTTTCGACGCCATTACGCTCGCGTAGTTTTCCGGGGTTTTTTTAAACCTCTGGGGACTTTTCCTCCGGTTTTTCACTGTTTATTCATTTTCTGGGGGCGGTGGGGGTGGTACTATGATTGAATCATTTTGCGGGATGGAAGGAACTTTCGGGAATTTTCGGGAATTTTCGATTTTTTTTTGGGAAATTCGACGGAAGCTGGAGAAATACGAGAATAATTAGAAATTATAATAATCCCAATAATGTAATAATAAACATAAAATTGTATAACGCCAATAAAATTCCCAGAAACTGAAAAGACGTAAAACCAAAAAAAAAAAAAACGGAAATTTCAAAAATTCGACTTGGAATTTTCGTGGAGGTGATTTATCAAGAACATCAATTTTTTCTGGAAACACGTGAAATTAAAAAAGTCTAACCCAAACCACAACCCTTTTAAATTCTGAAATCCCCTCACCCCCCGAAAAAAAAACTATAAAATTAAACAAAAAATCCGGCAATAGTCATCGGCAAAAGGATCTCCCCTCCCGATAACAGCGATATAAGTATCCACAATAACAAGGAAAGAGGAATGAGAATACGGTTGTACTTTTGTACCTATTACACAGCTTCTAAAGCGGTAGTTTGAGTATTCCTCTCCCCCTGGCTGTTTCATGCATTTTGGTATCGGCGCTTGAAACCAATGGGAGGAAGAACGCAGTTTGTTGAAGAGGATGGGCTGGAGTGATGGGCCAGTAATACGAACCCAAGGACACGGAATGAGACGAGCGAAGGGTTGTAAGGGGAAGGAGGTGAGGGAGGACTGGGGGGGTGGTGGAGAAATGGATATATAGGCAAAGAGCGGAAACAGAGAAAAAGAGTACTCCTGCATGGAGAATAAAACCAGAAAAATTGTCATTGTGCCGAACCCACCGCGGGGGGTGAAAAAGGGGGTATAGGGGGTGTTGGGGGGTGGATAACAATGACAAGGGCTGACGCAGCGGCAGCTACCCGACTACCGCAGATCATCCCTGGATATTAAAAAGTCGGCCTCCATTCGTCTATCCTATACCGACTCTCTCCTCAACTCCCACACAGTCATCTATTCCTCTTTTTACCCTTGGCTTGGCGTTCTTTATGTACTACTTTCTCGTATCCTCCATTCACCCCCTCATTTCTCATCCCCTTTCACTCCCCCTTCTCACCCCCTATTTTTCCTCTTTATCCCGTACACAAATAGTCGCACCGGGTGGTTTTTGCACAAAACAATGCATCGGGTTTTCGTGATTTGGATGAGAATAAAGTCGCGGACTTTGTCATTCCTCAGTTTTACCCGTTCACAATTGGGGTGGGAATTTATCCCCCGCCCCCTATCCTTTTACCTTCCACCCATTGTGAATTTCGCAGGGAAAGTGGTGATCGAGCTATTGAGTGACGATTTTTGCGGGAATTTTCGGGGGGTAACGGGGATTCGTCGGAAATTTTTCATTATTGGTAATTAATATTAAGGTGGTAATCATGGCGAAATTTGAGGGGTGTAACGTCAGGGGAAGGTCTTGATTAATAATTGATGGAATTTAATGATCAGGAATATTTGACATGTCGACATTCACGTGAAAATATTTTCCGATCGGTTCTAGTATCTTACAATTAAATAAATAAACCCTACAATTGGAAAAACACTCCATAAAAATATGTGCAGCATACACTAAATACGAATCCGTTCAAAAAATCCCACCCACTCCCAGGGTTCCTTTAAATAATGAAAATTAGTTAATGTGCAGCCGAGCCAGAGAGAATAAAATATTGCTCGTCAGCCGTTAGAGCGATACCACCCGCATTAATCCCTCCGCAATCCTCTCCCATTCTCCATCAAGTAAAAATGTCCACCGCGAAATGAGTGACAAAAAAATGTCCCCGAAAAAGCGACGAAAAATGGTGTTGCAAAAAAAAAAAAAAATTCATCCACAATAGACAGAACTTTGATTATTGAAAATGGCGTGTGCTGTGATTGACGGATGAAATCCGGTGGGATTTTTCCCGTTAAAATTCCAGAGTCGGTAGAATTTTGAATGATTTGATTTGTCATTTGTCCGCCGATCGATGGATTCCACGAGGATATGACATTTCGCATTTATGGATACAAAATCGTTGATGAGATGATGCCCAATCATTGAATTGGTGTTTATCTCCTACCCCTGTCATGAAAATAGTCGGTCATTATAACCAATGGTTTAATGTTTTCAGGAGTACGGGTACCTCTTGGTGGAGGCTCTGTGTGGCGGAGTGGAGTTTTCGCTCGGGCTGTTGTAAACGAACATACCTATGTATTCAATGTGTGTACAGGTATATAGGAACAATGGAAATAGTGACGTTAGTGTGATGGGTGTGCGGCCAGTGACGTCTAGTGTCCCCTGACGATGACGTTTACTGCCAAACAACCACGCCCAAACTGTATAACACCATGTGTTTAGGAGACTGCATATATCTGTGATTATTCCCTTTCGCTGGGTACCGTATATCCTCAACTGCCTCCTGACTTGACCTGTTTAATTATAATTATAATGTCGCAGTCGAAGTACTTGTCGTTTAACGACCTGAACTCGAAGAAAATCTGTCCGTTTTTCATTTCTGAAAAAATTCATTCATGGATTAAGAATTCGACATTTCTGGGTATTTCAATTGTGAATTGTTTATTAAATTGTAATGGAGATATTTATGAACTGTTGAGGATTGAATAAATAATTGATATTGAGTTTTAAGGATGAGAATTTTTTAATCTGTCCGGATTTTCAGGGAGATACGAATTTTTAAAGGAAAATTGAACTGGAGTTTTCAAAAAATCGAGTTTAAATAATTTTATCGATATTTTTAATCGCAGAAAATCGATAAAATTCAATTAATCCAAAGTCATTAATAAAAATACGTAAAAAGAAAATTCTGTATTTGATTTCTGTTAATAAATTGCATCAGTACAATAAATAATATAAAAATCATTCAATCAATCGCCGCGAGTGCGAGCAGATATTTACCCCCATAAAACAGTTAAAAATAAAAGAAATAAAAGAAAGTTGGTAACATGACTCGTCGATTTGAAATAGCCAGGAGGCAGATATTCCCTCTTCTTTTTTCTTCACACGAAAACGAGAACTTATGGGAGATCGGTGGATGATGGCCTCCCGGCGTAATCTCACTCCTATTTTACCAGTCACTCTCATCCTCCGTTATGTCACCAACACAGTGCCAGAACAATCGTTACAAATCTCCGAGATTCCACCGGGTAGAGGATTTGGTACTAACCCTTTAATATCCCCACTGGAAGCTCCATATTGATAACCATTTTCATGCCTGACGATTGGGAGAGTACGTTTTTTACGGTTGGGCATTGTCGTTTTCATCCGGAAGTGCGGGGTAATGGGTCCAGAGTCGAGATGTCAGGAAGGAAAGAGTGATATCAGGAATACTTTGGTTTTTGTTACGAGCCCCAAGAAATTTTACCGCTTGATAATCCTGAAAATAGAAAAATCTTATCAGTGAATTCATGAAGAAGTACAGTAATGATTTCAAATAATTTAACTTCGACCTGGATGAATAATTAACGACGAAATTTGTCCTTCAATTCGTCTTTTCTTCACCACCGGAAAATTCACTGGTCCACATTCTCCGAGGCTCCACTGGAAAATCGTTCGACCTCTCATGCAATATCGAGTAGACCAGAGCGATAACGAAGTCCCAGAAGGGCCGACTGAAGAGATATAGACGTCAATTGACGTCTACTACTGTTTTCTCCAGGAACCCCAGGAATCACGCTCCAGGGAGATGCTGACGTCTTCTGGACTCCAGGTGATGTCCCTGTCAACGTGTGAACGTACACTGAGAACCTGAATTAGTCTTTTCTTAAATTATTCATTAATTCCCTCAATTTCATTTTCTTTTTCTTTTCTTTTTTCTAACACATATTTTTCTAAATACATATTTTTTTGTTTACAATTATTGTTCAGTGGAATTTTCAACAGTTGAATGTTTTATCGTGGTAAATAACAATCTTCAGCTTCATTTTTTGGCAGAGAGTACACATAGGTAAATGGGTACATAATACATACTCTCGTTATATACGAAATAGGTTCGAACACTTGCGTTTGGGTGTCGTTAGCACTGCGGCTGCTTGTCCCCCTAAGTGATGCCGTATACAACAAGATTTTATGGAAAGTGCAGGTAAACTTCTTCGGGAGGTAAATCAGACCCTCCCGGGGGAGAGGGGAAATGTAAGCAATAGCAGGAGGGGTAATAAATTCAACAATTACTGCAATAAACGTTTAATCAATTATCAACTACACCACGCGGTATAATTCATTAACAAATTCATAAACAAACAGTTATAACCATTAACTAATAATCCTAATATCAATAATAACAATAACACCACCAATAATAATAATAACTGAATGATTATTATTAATTTCCATAAACTACTGGATTTTCTCGAGATAAAAATTTGACGGAATGTTTTAATATTGATAATCATTAGTGTTGTTTATTTATAAATAAAATTTCAATGAAAATACGTAATTCTGATATGAATAAATGAATCTTTGAGAAAGATACATATTTTTTATTCTCGGTACGTGAAAATCGGTTGGACGTATGATAAATCGTCAGTACGTTTCATATCAACTGCACTAAATGTGTGGAAACGGTGCTGAATGATTTGTTTAATTGATTCAAGTGTGTGGGGGGTACGAAGTGTAGAAATTTAATAGTGGTGTATGTTTGTTACAGAATAGAATGGCGGTACGTGATAACGAGCACTTTATTAGCAGCCCAAGTGAATATGAAGCGCCGCTTAATTTAATGCTGTACAGACGTTTATCGATCGATCTGCTAACGTGTTACGGTGAAAATGTCCAGTCATACAACCCACCCAACCCCACCCACTCACCCCCTTTAATGTGCATTAACCGGTGCATATGTACTCATACAACGGTTTTTATCTTTTAATGTCATTTTCTCGTTAGAATGCAGAAATTCATTTCTGCGGGTTTAAGAGAGAAAATCCAATGAGAAATTTATTCCGATTCATTAATTAATTCATTAATTAGAGGATTTTATCGGTGCAAGTCATTATGAAAAATCCTTTGCAAAAAGATGGACATTATATTTTCAAAGATACTGTTGAATTTTTTTCATTGGAAGATGTGAAATCATTATAAATAAATAAATAAATTGATTTATCTTTTCAGTTTTCATTTGAGGGAAAATTCTTGAACCGGAATGAAATATTATTTCGTGAACAAATTAATGGCAATTAAATTAATTTTAATCGGAATACCACTGAGATGTTTAATCGAAAAATTCTGAAGTAAAAATTTTATTATTTGGAATCCTAATAATTAATTTCGTAAAGTGCTCGAGTATTGACACTCACACGGATATGGAAACCCCGTGACAGCTGAATAATTGACCATTGACATCTCGCGAATACATTAATATACATTGACAATTGAGAAACGTCCTCATAATCACAGCCTTCCATTCTCATAACTATGATTGAGTCTGAAATATTAATCTCGAATCAAAGTTTACCACCGAAACTATGGACTAAAGATTCCTCCGGAGGACTCACCAGAGGGTCGCATGAGACTAGAACTTAGGTTGATAGGGGTGAGGGGGGTGAATTAAAAATTCTACCGACCAGTTCCATAATTTTCGATGTATGACCCCCTGTTGACGATACACGCAAAATTAGCCCTCAACTTGCAACTCCCCTTCGAAGGCGGATATTGCCGATGGTTTTATGCTCACGAGACAGTCTCTTGCCCTCGACGTATCCCTTTTTTCTCTTCACCAGGATGGAAAACACGAGCGGTGAAATTTGTTTGTCTTGTTTTACGATCGCACCAGACCGCAGTGTCTTATTGAATTTCCGTAAAATCGGCCTCAATCCTGGACCACGAGAATTTCACCATTTTTTTTTCTTCGAGCACTTCGTCCTGAAGCTCAAGCCTTGAAATCAAAAGTTTATACTGATATCTGTCGCGAGTGTGCGGTGTAATGAAAACATATATATCGTGAATCATGGGAGGCTAGACATATTTTTCACAATTTACATGATTCGTGTGGGCCCTCAAGAGAGGGTTCTCTCCCCAGGGGCTCGTGCTTGTGACTTCTTGGTGTATCACGATATGGGGATATTTGTGGCACTTCTTCTTGTGGTTTTAAATTCAATCATCATATTCTTGCTTATGAATTTTTTAAATTCTCCGATGAATGCTGGGTGAGACTTCTCGGAGGGATTCGGTTATTTGATTGGTCGAGGAATTCCAGGGAAAAATTCTCGGCCTAGGGATCGCGGGAGTTCTGGGGATATTTGGGGTGATACGTTATCTCCTTCACGAAGCAGAATATTTAAACAAACTTATCCTAAAGTTTTCACTATCAATTTTACGTTAATTAATCATTTAATTAATTATTTTATTTTATTTTATTTTATTATTAATTAATTAACACCGTATGCCCTTCACATTAAAATAAAAATTGTCAACATCAAATTCTAATTTCATAAAAATAATTAATCAAAAATATAAACAATTTGATTGAATTTTTCGCGTCAATCGCTCAATTGTTAATGAAAAAAAAAAAAAAAAATGGATTCCTCCCCCGACAGAAAAATCTCATTATTATTCACTCAACCCTCAACCTCCATAAACTTCCCCGTAATTATCACCCCCCGCGAAAACCCACCCCCTCGGCAGGTCCCCCAAATGATTGCGCCCCCCCCCCCTCGCGGATAAAAAACGCGTATCTCCTCATCAGAACCCGCGTCTCGTACGTGTGAATGTCCAGGGGAGTCTGGTGAATCCCTGAAAGGGCTTTTCCACCGGTGTTGGTGTAATCCCCGTTTTGCCGGATTTGTCGGGAGGACGCCAATCATTGTCGTCGAGACGCGGTGCCCCCTCGCGATGGAAATGGATCGTACGAGACCGGGGAATACCCCACCTCAGAAAATAATCGGGTGAGGGTGGAAAATGTCTGGAGGTGCGACTGGCGGTTCGGGAAGGAGCGTGGAACGAATAACAATTGGTGTCCCTCGGGGATGGCGCACCAGGTGTTGGTTTGCGCCTGCATCGGCTTTGGTGGCTTAGCCAACAACCCCCTTCCACCCACCTCTCCTTCCACCCTTTATATAACATCAAGATAGGCTTCAGGTGGAGCTCTCCCTGGGACAGACGCACCCGGAGTCATTCGTCTACGGATACTTTTATCCCAGTAAATTTTCAGGAAAATCCAAAACTGTACGTGACTCCCTTTCGAGGGGCGGGGATGCTGGGGGTTGTTTATCAAAATTATTGCTGATTGAGTAACGAGTATTGGTGGTGTAATGACTCGGTTTTTGTCGGGGTTGGGGCATTAATGTCGGAGGTGAGAAATTGATGGACTTTATTTGGTGAACCTCGTTTATGGGCTTCGAAAGGTCAGGGCCTGGGGTGGGCTGGGGCCTTGGGGGTAGTCTAGCAGATGGCATCGCGTGAGATCGAACTGTTTCCCTTTTATCTTTGGGGAATGACTCCTCAGGGTGGTGAGGGGTTTTCAATCGTTTTCAATGGTTTTCGATGAGGGGTGAGTGACTCCTATTGATTCTCGATAAATTTTTTGGGGAAGAAATTCTGGGGTTTGGGCGGTCATTTCTTTCTTCGGGATTCATAATTTTGAAATATTTCATTTCTTCGGGGGTTGATTATTTTTTGGGGGATTAGTTATGGATTAGAAGAATAAAATCGGTTGAAATTAGAAATGATTTTGGTGGTCCATTAGTTTTATAGTGATTTCAACGGTGAAGAGACGGAGCTGTCGAAATTCCGGTGCAATAAATATGACTTGCACTTCTGCAACGAGACCCTCCCCTCTTCTCACCCGTAAATATTTAATCCACATTAAAATACTGAACTCCTCTCGTTCCCCAGAATTTTTCCATCGGGTGAAACCTCTTGTTAGACATCGCCAGAAGGTGTACTTCGAGAATCTGTAATGCATCGACATGAGCGTCTGGAGCCCCAGGAGTGCAGGATGAAAAAAACTTTGGACAAAGTGGGAGAAAAGAGGTAAAAAAAAGGAAAACAAAAAGTGGAGAAAAAAAAGGAGTAGATAACAGGGATGAGAATTTAGTAAAAAAGCAAGGGGTAAAAATATGTGAGAGTGGAGAAGATGGACCGCGACTAAAGGGTTGTAAAACGAAACCGCCCACTCGTCGAAGGGTGGTTTGGGGGTGGTATGGGGGTGAGATGAGGAAGGAAAACTTTCGGTAGTGGAAATTTTTCATGGGGAAATTTTTTTTCTTCACCGTGCCCCAAGAAACGAACAGGATTCGTCGGGCCGTTGCGCATATCCGTGAGAGGATAAAAAATTGAAAAAAAAAAAGAAGAAAAACCTCGAGGGCGCACACCCCAGGACATCCACTTGGGGTACATCGAAATCCTGGAGGGCAACTTTGGTGTGTGTGTGGGTGGCGAATGGGGGTTTGTGGGGGGGAGGTAGATGAAACGAAATAATAAAATACAACGACTTTTGCCCGGAGTCGATACTCGCCGACCAATCGGAGAGAGGGAGAACCAGTGACGTCGTTGGACGCCCGACGTCGACTAGGTGGGAACGTAGGTGGAGCCTAAATGCCACCGCCCAGTTGAACAGGTGGAAAATACAGGTGAGAGCAAAAATGGTGGGTACGTCGGAGAATTCCAGGGTCATACCCGAATTATCGGTTCGCCATTCTCAACATCATTTTGGCTATTTCACCGATGGGCCTCTTACATTATTACATTTAATCGCACACTTGGATAAATTGGGGGGAGAAACAAATCTTAATTGTCCTGACCGCCATCATTTCGCGGTGTTATTCGTCGCGGGAGAAATCCCGCTATTTTTTCCCGATGGTTTTCATATTTTTGTACGCCATTATTGTTGCTTTTAATAATTCGCGGAAATTCCATTTGTTATAATAATAAATAATAAATCATCGGAAACTTCATAGAAAACTTCAATTATTCCCATTGCACTAATTTCCCTGGAAGAACAAATTTATTAATAATTAATATCTGACGCTAGTCTTATAAAAATTATCAGTTACCTCCCGGGAAATTGGGAAAACTCTCGTGAGCCCTTTTCCGAATGTTTCCATAAAAAAATTCGAAGAACGTCAGAAAAATTCGGTTCTACCCCAAAAAATTCATAAATTCTCCCTAAAACCTTTATTCCCATAATTATTTCTCCACTCTTGGTAGAATGACTCCAAAATATTCCGTGAAATAGTTTAAAAAAAACCTGCGAGAGAATATTTCCCGGGAGTTTTTATGCCGTTGATTATATAAAAACTAAAAAATAACCGAGTAGACTTGAATAATCAATGCCTGACCATCGAAAACGTGTACCAACTCCGTAAAAAACCTCGTTTTTCAGTTTGTTATTTATTAACCACTCAAGGAATAACGGTGGATGCAGCAGTAACGGGAGTTTTCTCCCGGTATGTGGGGGGACGCCATCATGAAAGACGCATCAGCAAAGAAGGAAAAGCCAAGGTGGGTTATTTCACAGTATATGGGTGATGTTGGAGGGTTTTTCTTGCTCCTCCAGACGATACCAAGTATTCCACGTACCTCCACATACACGACTTACGTGATGTACCAGACGAAACTATTTCCTCTTCGTATACAGACCCCATCCACCTGCGTTCATTCCCTTTTGACCTTTCCAGAAAAGGGGAGAGCACTGCAGAAAGCCCTCATCACGTACATCGATGTATTCCACTTCATTCTTACATAAGTGCCCTCTAAAATTCAATATTTTTATTGATACGTCATATTTCATTTTCTACCAGAAGAAACACCATTGCCAAAACCATTCACCTGAGAGATATCTGTTTTTATAAATTATATCTCTCTCTGCTAAATCGATTCTTGGCAGAATGCAATTCGTAATTATCTGTTCTTAAGTTTTAAATAATTATTTTATTAATTTCAATGTAATATTCTCTCCTCACCGGAGGAAAGAATTGAATTTGTCATTAAAAAAATCGTGGGAAATTGTTTTATTAAAAAAAAACACTGAAATTGTTGATTCCCCCCGAGTTTTAAAGTCCAAATAATTCCCGACGTAGAAAGTGTTGTAAAAAATATTGAACGAGTGATATCGGTATAAAAATATTCATATAAATTTCCAAGTTGGACAGATTAATCCGTAATCAGGGCGGAATTTTGCTGGTGGGCTGTCAGTTAGGCTGGTGTACTTATTGCTGCTTAAGTATTTTAATGGACAAGTTATTTACCCTGATATATCGGCTTTTAAGCCCTCTGTCCATTCCACCGGTTACAATGTTCTCCACCCAAAGGCGCTTTCACCCCTCCCCCCATCCGCCAATTTAACTCCTTATCACTCCCCTTCAACTCGCGAATATTATAAAAGTGCGTGCGACAGATTAAAGGGTAATACGAGATAAGGTAGACACTAACTCGATGGGGTGAGGTGTGAGGATATTCTTCGAGGGGCGAAAGTGACTATTTAAGAATATATAGATTTTTTTTTTCTCGCGGCAATTCTGGGGGGGCCAGAGGGCGGAAATGTCTGGGCCTCGACGAAAGCGCGTCTTTTTCGTAATGCAAGGAGTGATATGCATCTACGTGACTGCCAACACCAGGAAAAACCACTGGCAGCTTATTAATATTAAACAGCTCCACTTTTCGGGGTTTCTCCACAGAACTCTGTACCCCTACATTATTCCATCATGATTTTATGCCCCCAAGTATTTATTTGCTTTGAATTTTTTTTCGATAGATTTTCTCCCTCAACAGAAATATTCTATTAGGAAAATCACAGCGAGAAAAATATTCGATTACTCGATGAATATCGCTGCACATATTTATCCAGAATTTATGGAAATATCTTGAATATTTCTGGGGGACAATGGAGAGCTTATCGAAACTACCGAAAATAGTACCTAGACCTCATTGAAATTCAAATAATACATATGGGTTAAATGTATTTTCGTTCCTCTCGAAGGAGGACACGACGGGAGTAGAAATCAGTGGCTCGATCTCACCAACTCCTGGTGATAGACGGCAGAACACGAGCTAGTTTCGATTTGTATTTCAATGAAGCGTTTTGTAACTTTCCGAGGTACGTGTACGGAGGTAAAGACAAACTGGTGTTAGTGATCATATTGAGTTTGCCCCACCGTGTGGCATACATTTTCCTTCAAAATGAGAGCAAAATCACATACAGTGGGAGTGGTATTGCCATAGGGTTTGGGTCCTGACGCGCGTCTTCTGACGCGCCGCGGATGTCGCGGAAACGCTACGTCCGGTGATAATGTCCGTCAACGGGGACGAGCCCAACCGCTCTACAATGCACCATTGTTGCCAACTTATTCCATTACAGATAACTCGGCCGAGAGCCTCGTTGTTACCCATCTCTCACTCGCTAGTGCACATCCTCGGTATACATTTTACACGGATCATAATACTTTTAACCGAGAAAAATTTATACTGTTTTCCCTGAATTTTCACTCTTATCAGCAACATTTTTATTTCAACCGGTTCCTAACATTTTTCCTCCGAGAATTTCCCGTCAATTATTTAAAAAAGACAATCCAAATTTCGAAAATTTGATTTTTTGGGATAAGTGCATTTTTTTGGGTTTCAGTTTTTCGGCAATATCTTGGAAACAAAGAAAGATAGTGAGATTTTTGTGAAAATATTTTTTGTAGGCATTCTTTTTATCTAGAGGAAATGTAGATGGAGAAATATCGATTTTTTTGGTCGATTCGGAGATATTGGCTGAGAAAGTTGTGATTTTGCTTGAATGCTTTAGATTTTTGATGATGGAGTTGAAGATTGTCGAGCACTTGATTTCTTCCATCCTCACGCGAATGGAGTTGGAACAACAAGTTTCCTACAATAAAGTCCCCGGATTTATTGCGTTATCCGAGCCAAGTCTTATACCACAAACAGACAAACCACGATGGGATTAAACAGAAGACACTTGGCTGAGCGCACGGCACGCGCCGAGTATTTTCTTATCACTTGGCAATCTACCCCCCAACAATCACATCTGTTCTCCCATTGTCTCCTCCATTCTCACTCATTATTGAATTACAGATAGTCTCACTTCGAATGGCGCAGAGAGACTGACGGATAAGTAACTTATCTCTGAAAATTAACAATTTTTCTTCCTCCAAGAGTTTGAATCGAAGACAACTCCAAAGTTTATGGCGGTTCCTATCACCCACATTTCCATTAAAAAAAAAAAAGGGATACCCCACCCCACGCCAATTAATCCCACCAATAATTCATGTAATTATAAAAATTAATGAAATAAAACAGAATTTTTCCGATGTCTCTGTGAATATTTTTTCTCAGCGTAAAATTTCAGATGCTCCCCACGAACATTAAAACGTCTGAGTGCATTCAAAGCGGATCATCAAAAATTCAGCAAAGAAAAAAAACAATATTTCACTTGATGTAGTACCCTCAAAACAAATGCACACGTGAACCGGAAAGACTCGGAAGAGATCAGAGAGTATGAGCCCCCGGAGTTCTTGTCTCATCGCCGGGGAGAAATAAAAATCTATAACTTTCTATCGAGAATTTTTGGCTTTGAGGGACTATCTGAAGGCTGTCGGGATCTCGCCCGAAGTTAAATAGAACTAAGGGGATGAGGGGGATGGAAAAAGGGTGTCCTGGTGGGCTATGCCGAAGGACTATGGCGGGTGGAATTAAGCATCTTGCCGGAAGACAGACTTTGAGTCACTTCGGTACTGCACTCTCATCCCTCTTTACTTGTTCCTCTTGAGTGAGACAAGGATTAAAATCTGCCTCGTGGAAGACACCTCCAGGGCTCTTTATATTACTGAAAATTGATGTTCGCGGAGAGAAATATTCAATAAAAATTACGCAACTCACAATCCACAGGCCACACCAAAAAAAAAAAGAAAATTCTCTTCAAGTTCCCATAACTCTCACACTGCTCTGAAAATCTGAAATTCTTCCACTAATTATAATTAATTTCAAATGATATTCCCCCCAAAACCATCGGCATCATCCCCCCCAAAAAAATGAAATGAACTTGCGTAATAATAATTGAATATCCCAGAATAATAAAATATCTCTTCGGAAAAAAATACGAGTACTCGTAATTAGATCTCATCCCTTGCAATCGATCACAAAATACATGATGAATATTTGAGAGCAGAGGGGAGTCCGGTTGTCTCTAATTTTCGATATTTCATAAGGTCAAGTATCAATGCACCCTCGAGCTATCCAATACCATTAGATCCACCAAAACAAGTGCGAGAGAAAATGGGTGGTGGAGGGTTGGGGAGAAAGTATGTGACCCGTCTGGAGTTATGGTACGTACTTTTCCAGGCGATACGTGTGCCATGGGATCACCATAAGATGGGATATTCTCGCGACTCGATCTTCAGCTTCCCATCTCCGTTCTTTCCTCATCCTTTCCCTCTTTTATCTTTTATTTTGCCCCCTTTTGTACAGAGACCAGTCCCTCCCTCGGGAATTCCTGGGGATCACCCAGTTATACTCCCATATATGTGGTCCTCTCGTATATTAACCGCATCTCATCCTCTCTGTTTGTTTTGCTTGACTGTAAATAAGTTGTTGTCATTTCTCCCCTCAAATCGATACATTATTGCTTCTTTTTTTTTTGGTCACACTATTTATTTTCATTCGGCTCGTGGTAAATTGGTACGGGCGTCGTGTCGTTTTTCGTGTCGAGAAATTCAATGGATTATACCCGCATGTACACATGCCACTTCAAGCACGAGATCCAGGGACAAAAAGGTGCATTTGATGGACGTTAATTCGATTTTTTTTTTATTGTAACAGCCAAACAGAATATGGGACCATCGATTTATCGGGTTTAATTGTTCGTGAGTACGGATTCGTTTGAGAGCACGCGATATTTTTGGGTTTACACATTTTTTTAACTGAAAATTATCATCATTGAATCCATTTATTGAAAATTTCAATGGGATTTTCAAAAAATATGGTTTAGAATTTTTTGTTTTATTGTGATTGACGTGGGGATTTTGGAGAAAAAATGTGAAGTTCTCCAAAAGTATCTGGAAACAACGGAAAAAAGAATTCCCATCCGGCTAAGAATCGAAAGCCAGTCGTAAGGTCGGTTACGAGATGTAGCATATCCCTCGGATTTTCTCGACGATGTCTTTATTTTCTTCTCAACCCCAAGCCAACACGACCTACGTCTGAGGGTCGTATATCACCGGGTTGGTGGCAGAAATTCGCCGCGTGGTCGCAATAACAATTTCCCATTTTTTCCCCACTGATCCCAGTGATGCAGCCTCAACCTCCCCAAGGCCTCAAACCATTAAAAAAAATTGATAATCACACGAAAAATATCCATTACCGCGTCATAATTACCAATAACTGGAAATTATTTTTAAACCTTCACCCAACGTTTAATTTTCAAACAAATAGGTTTATTACAAGGGCGGATTTATTTGCCGCGAAAAATTCCCTGCATTTGGGAATCCCCGGAAACCGCGGGAAAAGTCAAACAAAAGATCTAAAATTACCAAATGAAGTAGTTTATTGGCTTTTAGGCGTTCGAGGATCCGTGGAAAGTCAAATATGACGTCCAGGGTATTCGTACCGCGAAATAATAACGCGAACCAACGAAAACTCATCGACGCCGAGTGCAGGAAAAAAATGGAGAGGTTAGGGCTAAACGTTTATGAGGCACTTGGCGCGAGTTTTCCTCCTGTAACGCAGCATGAATAAATGATGGAGTTACGGAGGGTCTATTTTGAGAGGAGCTAGTGAAAGTGAGAGAATGGAGAGGGCACAGGGTTCGCGTGTATAAATTCCACGAGTTTGTCCTGGCCCTGAAACCCATGGGAATACCGCGAGCCACTATTCCGCCGACATAAGGGTTATGTTTGATAGATACGACCGGGCAAAGTGCTTATCGTATTTCTCGGGGGCTCTGAGTGTACTTCGCCTTTCCTCTCCATAACTGGACCTTTTACATTCCGCTCGACCAGCGTCTTGGATTGTCAGGGGATAATCCAGATCTATCGATATCTAAAATACCATCTTTGCTGCCCCAGAAAATTGTTTTTTTGAATCTCCCGCCAACGTTTGAATTTTCAATCTCCATATCTTCGATTATCGATTTAATAAATTCCAAGGGATTCGATTCCATTCGAGTTAAATCAATTAATTAGAGATAATTAGAGATGTTTAATGAAATTAAAGGAGTGTTTCATTTTTAGGATTATTATTTTTATGATGGGCAATTTTTTTTTTATAGTTCTGCAATGAACATTAGGAATTGAATCCGCAATTTATTTTTCCCGTCCATCGAGGACTTTTGATAGGCCATCGGTGGTATCGGAGGGCATTAAAAACGGGGAAAAACATGAGGGGTGAATACGTGGAATTCAACGAGTTCTCTTACGACCCACACGGGACCACAAGACTAAATGCCACCGCGAATTGTTTACGCAATTATTCCTCAACCCCTGATATCACCGCAGTCGATACATCGCGCCTCGCCCAAATCATTTACCAAAAGCTGAAGGAAAAGGGACAATGGAGGAGTCCGAAGCAAAATAATTTCGCACCCCTCCTAAAATATTAAAGATAAACCGTTGAAAAAAAACACACAGCGGCACAAAAAAAAACTTGCAGTTACAGAGAATGTGATCCAACCCCAAAAGCTTCATGGAATTATTTATAAAATTACTCCGTGTATCCATAGGAATATACTCCCGCAACTTTTTCCATAAACTGCTTTATATTCCCTATCCCTTCCACTTTTTTCATTCCATTCCAACGATTACATCATGATTTAGTCCTCCACTCTTAGGAGATTTTGAATATGGGGAACGGAGAACTTTTCCTGAGAAGTTGCAAGAAATTGGGGAAATGAGAAACCCGAGTTTTCCTTGAGATTTCTGAAAAGATTATTTCTAAATGTAAAAAATTGAATTTTTTTATTTCTATTATTTCCAGTATTTTAATTCCCATTTTCAAAAAACCTTTACCGATTTTTCACAAAAATTTCGATTTCGCATTTAGTGATTGTGGGACGATCGTGTAATTTTTGGAATAGTCTGGATAATCATGAAATGATAAAAACAGAAAATCGTGAATTTTGGAGAGGCGGCGTGGTATATGTATTCGGTTAGGAATCGAGTGGGCGGGAAATACTGACACAGGGGATAAATAACCGAGGGATAAAGAAAAGAGAAGGGTAACCCACCGAGAAAACACATTGGCACGCATCTGTGCGGGACGATTAGGCGTTGAGGGTGAAAAGAAAGACCTCCGCAAACAACAAATGTACTACAAATGTACTCATCGCGCAATCGCGCAATAATGGGAATTCCCGGGAGAAGCGAACAGTTCTGAGAAACCGACCGACTGCAGATCCGAAATGAGGGCGAATGGGCCCTCGTGGAGTGATTTAAAAATTTTTCACATTTTGAAAAATTGGCACCTGAAAAATAAAAAAAAAATTCATCAATCTCGTAATAATGGGAATTCCCGGAAGAAGCGAACAGTTCTGAGAAGCGGACCGACCGGAGATCCGAAATGAGGGCAAACTAGCCCTCGTGGAGTGATTTTAAATTTTTTCATTTTTTTTTAAATCGGCACTTGAAAAAATTTTTTTAAAACTCACCAATCTCGCAATAATGGGAATTCCCGGGAGGAGCGGATAGTTCTGACTTGCCGACGGATCGCAGATCCGAAATGAGGGCGAAATAGTCCTCGTGGAGTGATTTAAAAATTTTTTACTTTTTGAAAAATTTGTACCTGACAAATTAAAAAAAAATTCACCAATCGCGCAATAATGGGAATTCCCAAGGGAAGCGAACAGTTCTGAGTAGTGAACCGACCGGAGATCCAAAATGAGGACACACGCATATGAGACGGGGAGAGGGAAAACACGGGGGCTCGTTTTCAATTAGAAAGCCCGGTAACTCTCCCGGGGCATTGTTTCGTGTCGTTCTAGATTTGTATATTCGTCGCCCAGTGTTATTTGCTTTGTTCTCGTTCGCATTTGCGTAACTCACCGCACTCTACTCCCAGGTGGAGAGACTTTTGATTCTCAATGTCTCCCTTTCCCCCTTTTTTCCATTGCCCTTTTTTGTCCCTTCGTTTTCCAGTCGAATAGAAATTTTCCATCACTAAAAATACAATTTTTTATCTGAAACTGAATAGTTTACGTCAGTCGATTTTCCATTGACGTGAAAAATCCTCACTTTTTCATTTTCATTTCCTTTTCTCTTCATTCTCAAATTCTTCATTCACTCAGATTTCATTTCCTTCAATTTCCTCGATTAAATTATTGCACAGTCACCAACAGCAATAAAATCATTGAATTATTTATTACTCATCTCCAAAGAATTCTTAAAATCCGTAAATATCCGGCACTAAAAAATCAATAAAAATAAAAAAATAAAGGATAATTGAAAATAGCAATAAACAACGTCTTCTAAATATCCAACACCTCTCACGTTTTCGTCAGGCATCCCTCAGCGAAATCTCCATGAAACATTCACCGGAGGTCGATCCCTGTCGATCGTTGAATATTAACGAATCGAGCGAATACCTCCGCAATATTAGAAATTACCGTGGTACATGCACAGGTATTTTCCCAGTAAACCGTTCAAAGTGAGAGAGCAACATCGAGGGGTGGGAGTAGGGGTGTTTGTGCACACGGTTATCGAGAAATTTATGTACAAGCCCGAGCACTTTATACCGAAGTGAGAAGGAAAGTGTGTAAACGAGTGAGCCAGAGAGTGAATATTGTATACGACATCGAGCAAAAGGGTTCCAACCAACGCTCAACCGTGGTAACACATACAGAAGAGTTATATACAATATTATTATATAGCAGGCGTGTGCTGTGTGCCTCATAACTAAATTCATCCAATAATTCCGCACACTGGGCCCTATAATTTCCGTCTACTTTACGTCTAATCACAAAGCTCAATGGCTTCACAGCTTTGCCCCCCAACTCTCCCCCCCCCCATGTTTACCCACGACAATTCGCCTCTCAGAAAATTCACAATTAGCCAATAGTATTCCCCTATACCCCGATGATACATCGGCGCAATGAACTCCGCTAACAGCCTCAATTAATAATAATAAATGATCACTAATAGTTTTGCAATAAAAAATTATGAACCGATTTAATTGAATCGGTGCCCCCGATTCAATTGTGCTGCTGGTGAAAAAACCCTCAGCTCTTTCTCTCATTATTTGTCTAACCACCGGTTTACAGACTCCATCCTATCAACGGTAATTAATTAGCGCAGCTATGAAAGGCATTTATATAACCGCAAACACCGAAAACTATTGAAAAACAAAGAGTGCTGAACCGTTAAAACAACGAACAATCTACTCGCAGTCAAGATCGATTAACCACAAAAACGACCACGTCCATTTTTTTTTTCCCCAACCATTTTTATACGGCCATACACTCTTTCCTACCTCTCCCCATTTTTTTTTTTTAATGTTGGCGAATTGTTGCTCCTGTACTCAATTTTTTTTTTCATTCCACGAGACTTGGCAGCAGTCGGCAACTCCTGATTGGCGAAAAAGCTTCCTCCAATTTTTCGTTTAAATAGATTAAAAAAAGGTAAACCAGATTTTCGCATAACCAGACGTAAAAGTCATTAAACAATTAACTTTGATGTTGTACAATTTAAAAAATTTTTATCATACAAATTTCACAAGAATTTTGAAACGTCTGACGAGACGATAATAATTTTATAAAAATAATTATCATTTATAATTAGGACGTCGAAAAATAATTATTTCCATCCGAGATAGTTTAATTATTATTACTATTATTAATGACCTCATCGTGCTTTTTTGTTAGTGCATATTTCTCTCCCCTGATAAGGGTAGTATTTTTATTTATTTTTTTTTAGAGGGATGGAGTGCTTGTGTTTTTGGATTTTTTCCGAGTCTCATCGAAACGTGAACATAAGACGAGCCAATTTTTCGCCTCTGTTACAACCTTCACTCGCTTTCTCAGTACTATTTCTACATTTCCACCCTCAAACGTGGGGTGGGTCCCCTCTTTATACGTACCTTTAACTCTCCTCTTTCATTTTTCCGGCTTCTAGTTTTTAATAACCTAATGGCTCTTACGCGGTACATTATTCTCGTCCCGTTCCATCAGTGCAACCCCTTCTTCCCTCAGACCAACTGAAAACTCGAAAAATATTTCCCATGTTTCTTGGAGAATTCTATTATATCCCCCCATTTTCATCCCCTCCCACATTTTCCAGCTGCCTCCCACATTCTCATTATCAATTGTCCATTTAATCAATGAACCCATAAAGCACCGAGATAAAAATATTCTCTCAATAAATAAATCATTAATTAATTTAAAAATAAAACACCAAAATAGATCACCCAAAAAAATTTCTCTCAACATCACTTTCACGAGTGGACATTTCCCAAGAAAAATTGACAATTAAAAAATGGTAAATTGTTAAATAGAATAAATAAACACTAGGTATATATTTTCAGAGGTAATTTTCACTCTCCGGTACCCCGATAACCGAACAAAAGCCGTAGTCCAGCGAGATCGACTCCTCAGGAACTCCTTATTCTCCAAAAAAGAAATCTCTCCTCATCCAGGAGACGAAGGGATCTCCATAGCATTGGGTGAAATCAAGTGTAAGTCTCACAAAGATTTGAATGGGCGCAGGCAAAACATCTCCCCCTTTTCGCCATTCCTATTTTTCAACCAATTCTCCTGTTCCTTTTCTAAAAAAAGAAATAAACAAAAAGGAAAAAAATGTTTCTGTATTCCCAACAAATGGTGGAGTTTATCGCTCCTCAGTTCACCTTTGTGTACAGCCATCCCTGGAAACAAATAATAATGGTGAATATGAGGGAGTTATTATTTGAGAGTAAGAGCTGGGCTGATTACGATTCAATGTACTTCACCGGCGATATTTCACCTCTCAAGGCTTTACGATCGGGCGTTTTTTAATTTTCCAACGCTTTCTGGTGAGGGAAAAACCGTAGGACACTGGCTGAATGCTGGTTTTAAAAGGGCACACCGAGTAATATGGGAGCAGAAAGAGGTGGGAAGACACAGAGCTGGGATTAAGAGAATGCAAATTACGACGTGCAGAAAATAACACCAGTAAGAAATTTACGTTTTTTTATTTGATTTTTTTTTTTGCTTTTTCTCCTATCGAGTCATAATGTAGAGTGAGTTGACTTTTTTCACTTTTTACACTCGTCCAGGACCCCCAGGAGTTGAGAGATTACATTTTGGGGATACCACTGGGAAACGGAATGGAGGTGAATATTTTTATTCTTCTGCTCGGATTTTTTGGGGTTTTTCTTCGATTTTATTCGGCACAGGGCGTCAGGAGATCTCCGGCATTGAAATTTCAGGTGAGGGGTCTGTTTGGTTAAAAAATTATGGTAATTACCTGGGAAAATATTATCAAACTCAATATTTTTATTGAAAAATTGGCATTCAATTAAAACCCAACAATTCCACAGGGAAAAAGTGAATCCATTTTTTTTCTGGCAGATCATAATAAAAATATATCACTGAATTTTTCGATTGTCCCTCTATCGATCTAAAATATCGTTACCCCTCAGTAAGAAAAAAATGAAAAAATCAAATAAAAAAAAAGCTGACAATAAAACGACATAAATAGAATTTGAAGAATCACGTGCGCGAAAAAAAATCTGTCACTGGAAAAAAATGGCGGGATGAATCCTCTTGGTGAAAAAAAAAGTCTGTCACCCATTTAAATTTCTTCATCATCCCCCATCCCCCCCTGGTAACTTTAACTCACTGTTTAACGTCAAAGTACTCACCTCCCGGCTGAAATTTACGTCGACAAAATGACAAAGAGGTTTTGGGCAACGCAGAGACAAGGCACAGACACGTTTTAGAGGAAAGAGGCGATATTACCGTTAACGTAACAAGGGAACAAGGAGGAAAACTATGCCTCGGTATCCACATACAAACCCCCAAGACCGAGGCGCAAAACCTAGCCGTGATTGATTATGCCCCTCGTAGTTTTGGCTGCCAAGCGTACCTCCAGCTTGAATCCTCTTCCCTCTCAACTCACCCACAAAATGTTACCACGATCGATCCTCGTCCCCGTCATATCCCAGTCGTCTCATCTCGGTCTTCAGAGACTGAAAGAGTCTAGAAAAAAAAAAATGAAAGAAAACACAGTGAAAGGGGAAATCATCCGAATTTGCGCGTGTCCCCATCGGCGACACGCACGTAGAGAAAATCCTCGTGGAACAATTCGCACGTCCATCCGATGACGGTACCCTGATGACACTGGAAATGAAGAGAAGATGAAACCCCTTCATCATTTTCCAGGAGGTCGGTTATTAAAAAATATTAATTAGTGGCTGAGAAAAATTCATCAAAATCCCACCACTGACATTTCTCGGGAATTTTCTAATTGGATTGGATTAATTGTTTATTAGATTTTAACGGAATATTTATCACCGGGGCTTTTTTATCTCGTAGAATTTTGACGAGGTCGCGTGATATCTGTTGATTTTTTGGATGGAGGTAATGGCCCAGGGTAAATTCATCTCTGGATGCAGGCAAGGATGATCGCTGGATGGACTCGGTGGGTGGGAGGATGTGAAGAGGGCAGGGAATGGAAGTGTACCAGAAGGGCTTGAGCCCTCAGTGCCCTCGACACTGGTGGGTGCGAGGAGGTACGAGGATAACCCTCCGGGATGGGGATGCAAGGACCCCCTGGGAATGAGATGCAGATTGCCAGAGGCCACTTCAACCGCGGGAGGGAGTGAATTTTTAATAACGCACCCTGGCATACCTAACTCCTCCCTCTCCCTCATTCACTGTCGCTCTTTCTCATTTTCCCTCTGGTTAGATAGGTCTCTGTGGTGGTACATAAGGAATATATAGAATATATATATATAGTTTTTTTTATATCAGTGTACATTGTCTTGGCGTGTGGTGGATGAGAAAGAGGCACGCGAAATCGCTGGTACTGGAGGAGAAAACGAGAAATGCTTTTGGAATTCTTTCTCCCTTTCCCTCTTTCTCTCTCTGTTATTATTATAACTCGTCCAGGGGGTGGTGAGGGTTGAATTGTCAAGGGCAGAAGACTTTCTACATGCTGTCTTGGTTATTCTACATCTCTGCACGCTTCTCTGGACCCTAGACCTTTCTGACATCAGGTTTTTCAACTCCTCACATTTCCCTCTTAGTCACCATGATTTTTCTCTGGCTCTTTTGACAATTAACAAAAATTGAGAGGTGAATTTCATTTAGATTTTGTGAAATTTGTGGAGTCCAGGTGGATGATGATTCCAACAGTCCGGCGTTGAACAGCTTCCTGGAGAATGTACTTCGTGCTAAGGATGAATTAAAATCAATCGACAGAACTGTAAATTCTGGTGGACACTGGGGACGGAGTACCAAGAGACGGCTACTATGGTCGCAGCGGCCCAGGAGACTAGCTGCGATAAGAGATTATGGCAGTGATAAAGATGCTGATGGAATTGGGGATAGGAGTGCAGCAAATGAGGGGGATATTGAGACGATTCTCGGAGAGTTGGGATTCTCCGGTGAAAACTCACCAGTCAGGAGTATTGGGAAGAATGAGAGGGTTGAAAGGAGACGTTATCCAATTTCCGATTTAACTGGTAGTGGTATCATCGAGTACTATGATTACGAGGGAGATGTGGGAAAACGAGACTCGATGAATTCTATCAATGCCAGTGGTATTGCTAGTGAGTTGCAATCAATTTTTTCCATCAAATCTTTATGTCGTTTATTATTTTTATATCGACAGATCTATCAAAAATATTTATCAAAATCATAACTGAATGTTTTGTTATTAATATTTTGGTATTTGTTTTAATTTGATTGGAAAAAAATACATAAACATTTTCTTTTAATTGAATAAATAAACAATGAAAATCAGCTCCAGCGAGTGATCACTTGGAGACGATGAAGAAATTCGTGGGGATTTCCTCAGGTAATGGGACGGAGGGTACAACCCTTCCGTATCCTCGACAGGAATTTCTCAGCGATGAGGTACATCCTGGTGAGGAGAGAAAATTTATTGTTGACCTCGATGACCATGTGGATGAGAATCGAGAGGACAGGGACATGGAGATATCCAACGATCTGGATACTCTTGGGTTAGATCGAGAGGATTAGCATGAGGTAGGGAGTGAATTTTATATCTGAATGGATAAAATTTTCACAGACGTGAGGCACGATGTCACAGGGAAGAAGATAACGGCGACAACGGAATGCTCTTTCATTCCCATTTTCTGGAGATTCAGGAGTTCGAGATTATTCCAGCTAGGGCGAGTGGATCGGGCGAGCCAAACATGTACATTTCCCCCATTTCCCTCATTTCCCTCATTTCCTCTTTTGACTTTTAATAATTTTTTACACCCCAGACGATCCCCGAAGGCCTCAAAACCCGGTCAGACATTCTTCATTATATCACCAGTCAACTCCCCGGAAGAGAATGGTTCATCGACATCTGGAAGTGATTACCAAGCCCTGAAAGTCACAGACGATATGTTCAAGGGTGGAGTTGAGCAGGGAAATTCCCCGGATGACTCCAGCATTCATTTTCCCGACAGAAATCAAATTCAGAATGACAAACACTGGAAATTACTCCAGGTACCCACAAGTACGGAGGTAGTTCATGAAAATGAGAAATTGAAAGAATATTTTCGTGTTAGAGGAACATTTTTTATTATCTTCAGTCAAGGGTAGATAGATGATTTTTATTCCTCAAGTGAAGGATTTGATTCAACAGGAGGGGGACGAGGACTCGAAAAATGGGGAGAGCCTTGAAGTAATTCCCAGTAACAAAGCCCACCCCATCGAAATTCACCGCGAGTCCACGAATAAAGAGGCAGCAGACACATCGGGACTGAAGATCTCCAGGAGGAAACGAACCAACGGAGTTGGGCCCATAATGCATCGTGAATCGGTGGAGCCTTTGGAGGTGTCCTGGGAAGGCTATGGCGAGGAAAATCGGATGGGCCTTGGCAGAGAACTCATGCAGGCAACTGAGGATAGCTGTGGACTCTTGACGTGCGAGACGACATCGTCCCGTGATTTTTCGAGAAGTGCAACCAGACACCGTGACATTAACCAGGATTTCAAAGAAATCTGGCGTTCAAGGGGACTCAGCTATCTCCATGGGAAGAGCCCGCACTTCCACAAGGGGAAACGACGGTTTATTAAAAAAATACCGAGTCTGTTTCGTACATTGGGGAGAGGAAAGCGAGATATGGATGAGCACTCGAGGAATGATCACATGGGGATCGTCATCGGGGATGTAGCTGGAAAAATAGTTGATAAGATTTTTGAACAAGTTAGAATGATTTGATGACTCTCGGTTACGAATGACGAGAAAAAAAAATAAATTCAGGCACTTCCAGGTGGAAAATAATGAGCCCCTGAAGATGAATCTGGGTCCGGGTTTAAATCGCCACTCAAAGCCGGGGATTCATTCGCCAGGGGAGGTGCTCTCACCTAGTGATCCAGAAGAGGCAACTATCAAGTAACTTTATTATTTTATGGAAAATTTAACGTATTCCCTTTGATCAGGTAAAACGTACCGAGGAGATAATGCGGAAGGTCATGGAGCTCTTGGGTCATCTCGTGTCTGATGAAGTCGACCATAAGACTTGCAGAAAGTTACCGCCGCATTTGCATGAATTTTTGGTGTGGATGGTGAGGGATGAGGAGTTACGCGAGCCCCAGGTACCTGATAACACCCCCTAAAATAATAACTGTAAAATAAAATGATGAAATGATAATGGTAATAATTTTTAAGAATAATTTGCTTTGAGGCAACTTGTGGGGTTTTTCATATTTAATTAATTATTCAACACAAGAATTATTGTTTATTGAATTCAGAGGACAACAGCTGTTGTTTATTCGAAGGCGAAAGAGAGTCTTAAGCCCGAGAAATTTCCAAGCAGTCAACGGCCCGAGACCCAGACTCCACTGCCTTCTGATCTTTACAGAAAAGTCAGATTGCTGAAAGGCCTGATAAAAGAGTATTTCACACTGAGCGAAAAGGAACAGACGAAGGTCCAGGCTGTGCACGATTACCTGGTGAGTTGTCAAAAGGCTCGGGCCCACTCGAGACACATTTTAATGTCCCCTAACTACCCCCAGGAGAGACAATTGCACTCACTCCTGAAATTCATCGAATCAAAGGATAAAGCAAAGCCTCAATTGCCCATACCCACGAAAAAACGCTCAACCATTGCCCTCCACTCCCGACTCCACGGAGATGACGATGAATTGCAGAATTTTCCCTTGAAACCCGAGGGCTGGACCCGACGACGAAGGCAAGTGGTAAAAAAGCTAAAGATGAAAAAACACAGGAGTCATAATCCAAGGAAAAACAATCACCCTAAAAAATCTCACAATCGGCGAGTCCATTCCCGGTGGAAACGATCAATGCCACCGGTTAATTACTTGCCCTGGGAGGTGCCTAGAATTTTTAATGGCAATTTAAAGTTCTTGAGTAATTCGTCTTCAACGGGTGATGAAGCTCTGAGGATTCTGTTCGAAGGGACACGACCTAGTGAATCTGATGGATCCACTAAATCTTCTACGAGATCCTCCACGCCCGGTACGTCTCCCAAAACAATTGGCACAGCCCCAAAAATTCATCCCCCTGAATTGATAACTACCGCAAAAACCACTGCTGTCTCGTTAACGCTCACTGAAAATTCGGGCAAAGTTAATATTATTGGAAAGGAAGGGGTCACATCCCGCACTCTAAACAGTCTCGAGAGCAGAATCAACGTCTTTCCAGTATCTCCATAAACTTCTTTCACAATCTCCATTCTCCATAATTAACTGGTTACCTAATTACGATGGCAACAGTGTAATCTATTATTCAATACAATAAATTATACTCGAACGAAAATTGTGTGAACAAATTTCGCAGATTATATTATATATTATTATTTTCATTTTTTGAAAAATTTTCATTTGAAAAATTTTCTAAAAAAATTCACCACTCTCGCAATAATGGGAATTTCCGGGAAAAGTGAACAGATATGAGTCGCGTATGGACCGTAGATTCGATATGAAGAGGAATTGGCCCTCGTGTAGCGATTTTTAATTTTTTCATTTTTTGACAAATTTTCACTTGATAAATTTTCTAAAAAAATTCACTACTCTCGCAATAATGGGAATTCCTGGGAGAAACGAACTGATTTGAGTTGCGTATCGACTATAGATTCGAAATGAACAAGATTGCGCCCTCGTGGAGCGATTTTTAATTTTTTCATTTTTTGAAAAATTTTCACTTGAAAAATTTTCTAAAAAAATTCACCACTCTCGCAATAATGGGAATTTCCGGGAGAAGTGAACAGATCTGAGTTGCGTATCGATTATAGATTCGAAATGAACAAGATTGCGCCCTCGTGCAGCGATTTTTAATTTTTTCATTTTTTGGCAATTTTTTACTTGATAAATTTTCTAAAAAAATTCACCACTCTCGCAATAATGGGAATTTCCGGGAAAAGTGAACAGATCTGAGTTGTGTATGGACTGTAGATTTGAAATGAAGAAGATTTGGCCCTCGTGCAGCGATTTTTAATTTTTTCATTTTTTGAAAAATTTTCACTTGAAAAATTTTCTAAAAAAAATATATATTATTATTTATTTGTAGGAGATTAGGATTTTAATTAACTATTTATTATCATCGTAATCAATAGATAATGAATAATTGCGGAAATTAATTATCTCGGCGTATTTAAAATTTGGGTGGGAGTAAATATTCTTTTATTTTATTATAAATAATAATAATGTTGTAATAATTTTCCCTCTCCCCCAAAACTTTTCTCTCCATAATTACCGTTCAACACAATAACAATCCCATCCAATTATTCAATAAAATAAATGATATCCGAGGCATGAATTCATGGGGCAAACTTCTTAAACGAGATAGATCGTCCAATGCACCGAAAGAACCGAAACTTTCCGCGAGAAACGCAAATCTCGGCGAACTTCTACCGTAAACGGAAGCCGAAGTAGAAAAATCCAGTGGAAAAATAAAAATAAAAAAAGAAAAAAAAGGAAAAATCTCCTCAACACTGGAGAATAGTTGGGGGGCCAATTAAAATTACGAAATAGTAGCCAAGGTTTATGCAGGCATGAGCGAGTCTATGCACGGATGTTATTACTTATTCGCCTTGGTTTTAAATTCAAGTTTATTTTTGTTTAAACTACAGAGAACGCATCTGTTCGGTTCGCGCCCTTGTCTTTTTTACCCTCTCATTTTCCTCAGTTATTTTTCCTCTCTGTTTTATATACTTTTTATTCTTTCATCCATTTTGTCTTTATCTCTTGTACTTTTGCTGGGTTGTACATTAATGTAACGGTGGATCTGAGCATTTTGGGGTGGGAAGAGGAAGGGATCCGGTATTTTTACATAACATTAAGTTGTCCGGTGGGGGTTGGGGGGTGGTTTCGTGTGTTACCCCTGGTGGAATGTCACGAGGGAGAGGAGCGAATGTACGAGAAGGAAAATGATACTTTGGGGGGTAAAGTGCTGGGGTTGGAGGGAGAGGGTTGTGGGTCACTAATGGAGGTTAAAACGTGAAAGAGGGGTGAAACGAGAAGTGAGGAAACGCTTCTCGCGTCTCGATCGCCGCGAAACAGTTGCACATCCGGTGCACCCGGGGCTTTCAACCCCTCTTTCCTATAACAGTGTTATATGCTATCCACTACCCCTACAACTACCCCTTCAGACTCGCTCTTTGACTCTTCTACCGGCATCTGTCGATGGATATTTTCGCTTTATTTTTTCACCATTCGCGGATTAAGTCCGCGGATAAACAGCAAAATTACGCCTCCAATTACACGGAGATCTGGGGAATGGGAATTATTTCCCGTGGAAATTTATTTATTTATTGTCCAGAATTTTTAAAGAAACTTGTGGGAAACAAATATTTTTTCGACAAAACGTGAAAATTCACCGCATTTTCATACTCAGCATTACCAGTACTTTTACATATTATTATTATTATTAATAATTAATAACACGGGCATTCTGAAGATTCTCACCAAATTCCCTGAAGTTACCGCAGTGCGACCTCGCCAACATTAATCTCGATCCCCGAAAAAGGCGTCCGATCAAGAAGTCCGATATCGACTAGATCCTTATTGTCATCCCTCGACATATCGTGGGGGTGGAAGTGGGGTTGTGCTTTATCCATGGGTATTGCAATGCCGATGGTACAAACAGCATTACGATTTTGCTGTGGATATAAGTGAGACGGGAAATACAGAGTAAGTGGGATTGCAGGCATCCTCGACATGTCGATAGCAGGAGCAACTCGGCACGGTGGCCCACCGATACATCCTCCGATACATCTATTGCACACACGACGAGGGATATAATACTGCCGCGCAATTCACCTCTCCAACCTGCCTCACCTCCTCTGCCCACCCCACCACCCCACCACCCCACCG